>NW_004955426.1:21466587-21484953 GCF_000276665.1 Chinchilla lanigera | reverse complement strand
AGAAAAACCAAAAAAAAAAAAAAAAAAAAAAAAAAAAGTGAATGAATGAATGAAAGCAGTGTATCTTCTCTTTGAGGCTTTAGAGCTTCTGACCCCTCCTTCACCAAGGTGGGAGGATGTAAGGTGAGAGGAAATAATCTGAGTCATGACGTGGTCACGGTAACCAAACAAAGCAGAGTAAGAATACAGATGCAAGCTTTTAATAACCTGCCACTTGAATCATTCTTTCTGCATTGTAAATCAATGAGAAACAGCTAGAGTTGGCCAGTTAGTAAATAAACACAAAATCAGGGGAGGATGATGACACAGAGCAGCAGGGATCCAGGAGCAACATAAAGAGTGACAGCTCTGAGGGCCGTGAGTTACAGTGGCCCAGGAGCTGTATAAGCACAAGGGATTCTCCATCTCTAAATGCTGTTATGTGACTTTAACAAATGGATTTAGATCCTTGTTATTTGGGAGTTTCACATGTAAAAGGTACAGGCGGGAGACAGTGTAGATAGGATAGAAATGTGTTATGTAGCCTACAGTGGTTTACCTTTGGCAGACACTTAGCAGAAAATGGAGCTTCCAGGTAATTTGGCAACTGTTCCTTGTGTACCTACTGTGTGCTCAACATTGAACTTAGGGCTGCGTTGAGCCTGATTCATGCTCTGGGCTGACCACTACCCAGAAAGCAGCTGTGCTTTCCTTGGAGCCAAACAAACTGGCTTTGCATTTCTGGTGGTAGCAGAGGCAGAAGAGGCTTGCTAGTGTTCTGGGCGTTCACTGGTTTAGGGAGTCAACCTGTTGTCTTGACCTGGAGAGATTAAAATGGTAACTAATTTCTGCAGATGATAAATTGAAAACCTGAAAAAGAAAAGTAATGAAGGCCTTTGGCACACTTGAAAGAGGGACCTGACCCCATGAATTGAACAGTGACTGCGAGAGCGTATCAGGTAGATAATGGCAAGAGATGGGCCGTGGGGTCTCTAGGTCTTATTTCAAATCTTGAATCTGTCACTTCTTGCACTTACTGAACCAGGTTTTCTTATTTGTAAAAGAGAGATGGCTCTAAGTATCGCATCAGTTTAATGTAGCAATTAGGAATATGTAAATACACCTAGCACAGCGTGGACCTGATGTAAAAACTTAGGAAAGGGAAAATGCTCCTGTCTGTTTCTCGTCCTCATATTCTGTGCCTGTGTGATCTCATTTTGGTGGGTCCCCAAATCAAACAGTTAGTATATTTTGGTTTGCACTTTCCCGAGATGACAGACAGCGGAGGGAGAAGCCTGGTGTCAGAGTTCATTGCAAATCAAGTATAGCATATTTGAGCTATAGTTTGTAGTAGTTTATCTTAGTCCTTGAGTTTCTCCCAGAAAGTAGAGCCAGAGACAAGGGTTTGCTTGCAAATAGCTTATTTTAGGAAGTGATCTCAGTGCTGGAGTAGGAGATGGGAAAAAGGGGGCTAGGAAATGAAGGGGTACAAATACCTATGAAATTGTGTCTTCACGTTTGGTCATAGTTGTGGGAAACTGAGGCCTGAATTTCCTGGGATGCACAGAGAACCACAAAGGATACATCTCACAGCTGTCCGCTCAGGAAGAAAATGGGAGCAGGCATCCTTAAGCTCCTGTCCTCAGGTGGTCAAGGATCACCGTGAGGCGCTAACTCCCTCACACGACCCGGCTGCATCATGGCTGGGTGGTTCCCGCAAGAGTCCCAGCTCAGGTGTCTGAGAATTGCCAGCAACATGCAGAGGAGAGGTTTTCTTTAGGAAAAACAGAATAAAATATTATGTCTGGTGAATGTGAAGTGGACATAATCTAAGTCTAGTACTGGACTTAGTTGGCAGAAAAATGGGCAAATCTGCTTCTTCCTCCAGTGTTTCACAAAAGTAGCCATTGAAGTTTTCTTCAGTCACTTACATGTGGCATTGGGTAGCCTCATTGTTCTCATGGAGTTTGGGATTCTCATTGCACGGACAGTCTCAGAAACTTAGCAGCTGTGGCTGCTGGCTGCCTTCTGATGAGTCATCTTTGGTGTTAACAGTTCTTACAATGCAAGTAGAGCAGCTTTGCATGCTCTACCAGAGATAGGCAAAAATATGGCACCCAGAGGAGGCTTTATTTGTGCTTCTGCTGCAGCATGGGTAACAGCACATAAACTGAACCTGCAAAGGAATAGGGAAGTTGTTTATAAAGGAAAAATGGCAGGCTCATGTATAGTGTCAGACTTTCTATTTGATGCTCCTTGTGGACCTAACAGAACAGGGCTGCGGAAGGGTGGTGTTTTGGTTACTTGCTACTGAGGCAAAACATCCAATACCCAAAGTAAAAGGCAGAAAGGTTTATTATAGCTCACAGCTCATAGAGGTTTCAGTTCATCGTTAGCTAGTTTCAAGGCAGGGTGGCATGGCAGAGGGGCATCACAGAGGAGAAACATCATGTTGGACAGAAGGCAGCAAAGCAGCAATATAGCAAGGCAGCAGCAGCAGCAGCAGCAGCAAGTGATGTCGACAACCGTCTTTCTGTCCCTTATATTCTATCTGTTCTACCCACCCTAAGGGTTCCTGCCCAGGTTGGGGCTCCCTTAACCCTACCTGGAACTATGCCAAACCAATCAGTGGACTAATTTAGTAATCATAGAGCCTTGTTCCCAGCATCTGGCTGGGACTTTAGCCAGGATCTAGATCTAGGCTCCTCTGAAAAGCCCCACTTATGACTGCATGAGGATTTGGGGGGACATCTAGACACAAGCCATAACAGATAAATCATCTGGGATAGGTCAGCATCTGCTGCCACCAAAGCAAATATCTGTGCAAGTAGCACTGGGACACTTGATATATTTGGGCTAGCTGCAAGCATTAGGGGCATCCACTGAAAAAAATTTTAAAATGCCTCTTAGGGAGCATTGGGCCCTTCTCTTTTGTGCTTTATTCTTTTTAGGCCTGGAAAAGGATGTAATTACTCAATACACCACCCAAATGCCATGTCTCAGAATAAGAGGTAAATAGGCACTAAGAGTTACCTTCCAGCACACATTTTGTCTAAAGAATTCATTTGCATTTATACATTTAGTCCTCAGAAATAACTATTTGTGGTATGTGCTGTATTACTCTCATTTTATAGATTAAAAAATAGAAGCATAAAACTTGTCTAGCAGTTTGTAAATAGCTCCACTATTGGAAACCATAGAGTTTAATTCCAAAGGTAAGTTCTTTATGATTGTTGTGGTCATGACAGAAGAGCTGTGTGTGTGTGTGTGTGTGCGCATATGTGTGTGTGCATGTGTGTGCATGTGTGTGTGTGTGTGTGTGTGTGTGTGTGTGTGTGTGTGTTGGACAATGTTAAGAGGGAGAAAATGTAAGTCAATGATAAGAGGGAGAATGCAAAACACAAATTAAGCCAGAAAGGCAAGAATATGTAGAAACTTCTACTGATGGTATTAGGAGAGGGACTTGGAAGAAAATGACACAGGACAAGTAGGAGGAAATCCTGGAGGGGTGGTGCTTTTACTTTTTTGACTTCTTAGAAAGCAGTGGAAATGGATTCAGTTGTACATGGTTCCAACAATAATTCTGTAGTAAATGCCTTTTGATGTTGTAAATTTCAATCCTAGGCAATTTCCTCTGGGGCTTGACTCTAATTGATAGATAAGGCTTGAGAACTTAGAATCAGATTGTAAAGCTGGGATTTCAGTGTGTTTAAGGATAGATGAAGAAAGGGGTTATACATACATGGTCAGGGAGCATGGAGTTTGAAGTAGGGATGTAGGAATAAAAGACCACTGGACCCTAAAGATTACTTTTAGGGTCCAAGTCTAGAACAGCTACTAAGCCTATAATCCAGTCTTTACTGTAGACTGAGACAAATATTCTAGTAACTCAGGAGGAGAGGGAGCTATTGAATTACAGGAATAATTATCTCTATTTTCTTTTCTAAAGAAGAAGGGAGGGAGAGGGATAGAGGGAGAGGGAGGGAGGAAGGGCAAGAGAGGGAGGGAGGAAGGGCAAGAGAGAGAGAGAGAGAAAGAGAGAGAGAGAGAGAGAGAGAGAGAGAGAGAGAGAGAGAGAGAGAGAAAGATCCAAGTGGACTACATTACTGAGCTGACACTGCTTCCTAAATCCTAAAAGTTTTTAATAGATATCATTTTCCTGATCCCTTATGGGTCTGGACAGGATCTCCTTCATGTTCCTGAAACAGAATCTTTTCACAATTACTGGCTTCTTTCCTCTTGCAATCAATGTCTTAGGAAGTAAGAAGAGAGTCTTGGTTTAAAAAGAAGATGGTTATTTAGTGTTTCACGTCATTGGTAAGTCACAGTTTCTTGTAAGTTGGGCTTAATTTTGAGCAGTCCTGACTGAAAACAGCGGGAAGAACAGGATGATCTCTGATCTCCCAAATTTTGAGCTGTGATCTGGGAAAGGGGTGGGTTCTGCCCAATATTTGGCAACCTGTGTGAATTGGATAGGCATACACCCCAAAATAAGTCTTGGTGCTGAGAGTAGACTTTAAGGAGGGGGCTGTAGGTCTCAGCATTGGTTGTTTCTCTGAGAAACACAAAGATGTTCTCTGTTTCAGGCAGGACAATTGCTCCAGAGACGTTAGGAATTTCAAGACAACCAAACGCAGGCTGGGAAAGCGGATATCTTGGAGAAGACAGACTGGTTATCCCCACTGGGACCTTTCTGTATGGCACATTATTGACTTCAAGGCAAGAGGCCATGAAAGTATTTTTCCTTAAGACAGTAAACTCTCTGTTTCACAAGTGAATGGGAAAAATGGGTGTTTTAGTTTCCTATATCAGTTTCCAGAAATGAGTATATTGTACAATGTGCTTCAAACTACAATGTTACCAAATATCATTTACTGCTACTTGGATGATTTAGAAACCCTTCTGGAATCTCATCAAGATAAACAGCAAATATTTTGTTCAGCATCTAAGTGGAGGAGCCATTCCTCAGTGACATCTAGCAAAGTCGGAAAACCAAGCAAACAAAAACGCATTTCTCTGTTATAATATATTCTAAACCAATTGCTCAATCCACGAGAGCCTACAGTTTATATATAATTGTCAAAATATTATACCAGATATTGTTGGGTGTAAAAAGAAGTGTAAGCTGTGGACTTGTTGGTTGCAAACAGGGTTACATCTTCATAGACCCCTGGTCAGAGCTGAGGCTAGCTCTTAATATTCAGGCTTTGTGATGGGTTTAGTAGTTCTACCCCAGTGTCCACACATCTGGCTTCTAGTATATCTTTCTGCACTGACAAGAGTGGAAAACCAAACATCACATTTCCTGGAGCCTCTACCCTCAGCGATTTGGATGTGTTTTGAATCCAGCCATTATGTTGCACTGGTACAAAGTTGGAAGGCAGAAATGAGGTAAAGGCACACTTTCCCTGTGTGTGTGTGTGTGTGTGTGTGTGTGTCCTTTTTGAATTGGTCACGGAGGTGTTTACATTTCTGCTGCAGTGTTAGGAGTCTGTGGGTGTCAAGAGCCAGGTCATAGGGATCTCATTCTGGAGCTGACAGTTAAAGCATACCTTGATCCGGTGTGGAGCCAACTTCCTGTCCATGGAAACTTCCACACTGTGGTGGCTTCCTGACTTTGGTAGTCATACTGTGTTTTAGAAAGTGGCAGTTTCCTAAATTCAAGTGACGCAGGTGCTCCCTTGGTGACCCAGTTCTACCATGTGGTTTGGGCAACCATTTCTGAAATTTCAACCTTGGTCTTTTTCCTTGCTTTCCCAATCATCCAGTGAGCTTTTTAATGCACTGTAATAAACCCCTTTATGCTCAAACTTGTTAGAATGGCTTGTGTTCTGTTCAACTGAGTCCTGTCTATGACCACTGCTGGTGCAGGGGAGCCACAAGCAACAGACTTTTTTAAAAAATTAGAAATATGGATTTGTTTTTTTCTGACTTGATTGGGTTCAAAGGGAGCATCAGTCAGGTTAACAGAGTATGGAATACTGGCAGTGCAGGCCTTGCAGTGGCAAAACAGTGACCTAGGATATCATCCATTGCTCATTCAGAGGCTTGGTGTAGGCAAATCTTTAGTGCCCTGAGTACTCACTGAGCATTAGTGTGAGAATGGGGGATACAGACACTGTGGAGTTGGACCGCTGATTCTACCTACATTGGAGGAATTTAGAAAAAAAGTTGTTGTGCTAAAGATTGTCAATTTATTGTTATAAAACAAAGGGCCAAGGAGTCCCGGTGACTTCCTAGAAAGATCATTCATTTCATGTAGTGACAGGGATGATGCATTCTAATGACAAATGCAGTTTGATTCTGTGGGCTGATGATTAAAAATGGTCTGAGCTCACAGTATCACTAGGTCTGTTATGCAAAAGTCTGGGTATGATTGAGAAAGAACGGGACCCTGAGAACTGAAGTGAGCCATGTGGTATGTTCAATTTTATTTAAGGACACAAATCCCCAAACTCCACTGAACCTCCCTTGACAATAGAAGTATCTTCTCTTCCCCTATCTGATCAGGCTGCTCCTTCAGTTGCTTAGTGATTCTGTAAGGAGGTTGCTGGGGCAGTTTCCCTGCAAGGGGATGCCAGTTTTCCTGCCGCTCTCTCCACCACTCATTGTGCTAGACCTTTAACTGGGTGAAACTCCACTGCATGTTGCAAAGATAGGTGCAAGGAGGTTTAGGCCAAGGTTTACACACCCAAAGAACTATAAGATTTTGGCCATTTATATAATACCAAACATAGAGAGTAGGTGTGGGAATGGATTACAGAAACTGGACTATAGAAGAAAAAGCAAAAATGTAAAATTTTGATTTATTGGTATGGTGCATTTTGTAAAGACTCTTGATTTATTTTTCTGTTTGGGATACTTGGGAATGATTGTAACTCAGCCTGTGTAATTGACTAGCAATAGGGAATTCCATATAATGGAATACTCGGAAGGAAACTAAAGTGTCAGAAATAAAAAGCTGAAGTGTAGGGAAAGAAATTCAAGCACTTAGAAAAAAGAACTATTTGAATAGATACATATTTCATGCATACCAGACAGTGGTGGATTGACAACTGGTTGTCAACTTGTGACACACAGCTGAACTGAATCAGCATGGTGCTTGGTGTGGGAGGCCCACCTGAGCGTTATTGCCAACAGCATAAAAAGAGAACTGGAGAGGAAGAGAGAATGCTGTTGGTTCTGGAGAAGCTTGTCACGCTGGCTTTCCTGATATGAACTCAGCTTCTCTTATCATCCAAGGAGCTCTCTCAAGACCTCCTTATTGCGGAGCATGGCTGTGGTACTTTTCGGGAGAGCTCTGGTTCTTACTTTGAGTGTTGCTTCCTGGCTCCAGTGCAGATCCTTCAGCCTGCTGGCACAGATCCTTCATCCCACTGCTACAGACTTTCTAGCTTCCACCAATGTCCTTTGGGCCTTCCCAGCACAGATCTGTGAAAGAGACTTGCATGAGACATTGTTGTGGGCTCTAGGTTTCCAATTGGACTCTTGGGGGGCATTGTCACAAGCTCTAGGTCTTTAGCTGGACTCATGCAGGACATTGCCATGGGTCCAGGCCCTCAGCTGGATTCTTTGGGTCTTTAGTGTGTGGACAGATTTCCTGCACTATTTTGTACTTGACTCTTTGGGTGACTATGATAAAATAATCCTATAAATTATGTGTCCTGTATTAAATTGCTTCCCTTGCAAACCTGGACTACAGCAGTGACCTATCTACCAAAGATGCTCTTTTCACCAAGGCATTGAGGACAAAATTGTGAGAAACTAATTCGTACAACGCACCTCAGTGGAGCCCTCTGCAGTCCAATGGAGAAGGTAGGAGATGTTGCTATGGAAATGAACATTTTGTTATCAATAGCTCTGTTGAGATGTTGGAGTAGTAGAGGACAAACAACAATATTCAAATGTTAGAAACAAGGTGGAAATGGCATTTCCAGCAGGACAATGTAACAGTCTGACTTTGCTGGTGGTTAGTTGGCCATTGAGTTTCTAGATGACCATTCTATCAGGATCACAACTTGACCTGTAATCTTGACTGTAAATCTATTGCCTACTCTTTCTCAAAGAAATTTACAGCTATTTAATAACTCAACTGTCAGCTGTGCATGGGGGTATATGCCTGTAATCCAAGCACTTGGGATGCTGAGGCAGGAGGATTACTGGGAAAAGGAAAAAAACTAAGACTTTTGAGAGATTATTGGATTAATTATTAATTTCCTAAAACTGAGAATACTACTGTCCTTCTTTATATAGAGGTAATAAATGGAATTTGGGTTTATCTCTTGGTGCTCTTACTGAGTTTGAGAAGTCATCTTGTGATTATTTTCCCAGTTGACGAATGCATATTTCAAGTAGACATTTTAACTGCTGGAGAATTGCCACACTGGCTTTGTGGAGTAAAGGCTACTAACTATGCAGGGTCAAGTAGAACTGGAACTGCTGCTATCTATCAAAGTAGTAAAACAAGAATGCTACAATGTAGAGGAATCATAGAGCTTGTTATCCCCAAGTAGAAGGTTTTTAAGAAGTGCAGAGTAGCATTTCGCTCATATCTTCATTTAACTCATATATTTGACCTTTAAAGAAAACCTGTGGGATTGACAATGAATTACTGTAAATTTAAGCAGATGGTGACTCCAATTGTGTTTGCTATACCACATGTCGAATCAACAGTCTGGAGCATTTTGAGATTCCCCCATCCAAAGTGAAAGACTAGTTGTTGAACCTTCGGTACGAAGACCCAAGTTTAACAGTCGTACTTTGGCTATTGGAAACACCATATATCACATTTAGATAAGCTTTTCAGACTCATTCACTGAGTGACCTTTAAGGCTGCCAGCTTTGTGTAGGGCCCAGAGTGTTGAAAGGCTTTTCAGATTGTCTAGGCTGCAGAGCAGGCAACACACCACTTGGCCCTAATTACCCTCTGCCTTGGTTACTCTCATTGCAGAGACAAAATACTTGACACCCAAAGTTAAAGGAAGAAAGGTTTATAGTATCTCAGAGTTTGTAGACATTTCAGTTCATAGTCAGCTGGCTCCAAGGCAGGGTAGCATGGCAGAGGGGCATCACAGAGGGGAAAGAGTTCATGGTGGCAGAAGGCAGCAAAGCAGCAAATTAGTGGAGCAGAAAGCAACAAGCAGCAACCACAGCAGTCCTCTTTCTGTTCCTTATATTAGGGTGGGTAGTACTCACACCCAGTGTGGGATACCCATAATCCCAGCATTACGCACTGTAGATCCAGCACCTCAGAAAAGCTCCACCTATGACTGCTGGAGGCTTTGGAGGGACATGTAGATACAAGCCATAATACCATCTGATCTAATAGCAGATGAGAGTCTGTATCAGATGGGAGTGGTATGTGAAGCCTATAGCGGGCTTCTCTAGGAGAATTACAGTGCGGGTCCCTCAACTGTGGAGTGATAGCATATGCTGTTTGTCAGTTTATTATTCTCCCTTGAGACACAGGACTGGCTTGCTTCTCATGAGTTTTCCATATGAACTGGGAATTACCTCCTGAATCATGCTGTAAGAAGGGCACTTCTCATTTTTCAGTTTTCAACACTGTTAAGTGGTTTTGACGGCATATACATTGCCTGTGCAGAGGGTTTACACTCCCAGGGCATAACTTCTATGTTCTTGGGTAAAACCCGGTGAGCAACTTATCTGAGAACCTCCCCTCATTCTCTGCCCCACCCCCATCAAGTCTAGTGTATGGAACCAGCCCTGTGATGTGCTTACATCAGTTGGAAGTCAACTGACATAGTATTACAGCCCCACTCAGTGGGGACCTTGAGGTACACCAGGGAAAATAACCTCAATGATAACCTTGAAGTAAAATAGGGAAGGAAAACTGCTTAATGGGCAGAATTTGCCAATGTTGTTTGAAAACAAAAGTGTTCAGAGATCCAGGTCACCATAGATTCATTAGTAAAGGCTAATAAACATGGATTAGCTGAATGGTCAGGGATATAGAAGGAAAACAATTAGAGGATTGGTGTTAAAAAGGACTAGGGAAAACTATGTGAATAGAACTTGTAGGATGGGCACAGAATATGATGCTAGGTGTGACCCACATTTGTTCACAATAGGGCATGTATTGAGAAGTTTCCAAAAGGCAATTTGGATACACTTATTTCTCTTATAGATGTCTGTAAGCCTCTCTCCCTAGTCTGACATGTTATTTCCTTATGACTAGTCCCAGAGTATACATTTTTGGCAGGAATGCCCCCTAACCAATGTTGTATCTTTTTCAATGCAAAACATCAAGGGGTTACATTTGTCCCAGTGAGTTGGAATTTGAAATTGCCACTGACCATTCTGGGCAAATTGTACCAATGAACCAAAAGGCAAAAGAGAGGTCACTACTTTGTTAGCCAGACAATTAATCCTCATTTAGGGGAAATAGAATTGCTGTTATATGATAGGAACAGAGAGGAATATTTCTGGAACCTAAGGGATCCCTTGAGGCAACTCAAAGTAGTGCTATGTCCAGTTGTGAAAGTTATCTTATGCTAGCATTATCTATTTAGCATGTATATGTAGTTAATTTACATATTTGTTATGGTTTATGTCTGTGTGTCCCCCCAAAGCCTCATGCAGCCATGGGTCAGGCTTTTAGAGTTTGATTAAGGGTGTGAGAGCTGCACCCCTGGGGTGGATAGTTTGCATATGTAAGGGAGAGGAAGAGAGTGCTTGAGGCCATTCCTGCCCCATTCTGCCCTGGTGTGTGTTTGTTGCTTTGGCTGCGTTCTGCCGCCATCAGCTGTAGCTCTCTGCTATGTGCCACTCTGCCTTGTAATCTGCCAAGTATGGACTGAAACCTCCACAAACTGGATGCGAAATAAACCTTTCCTTCCTTAATTTTGGGCATCAGATATTTTGTCCCAGCAATGAGAGAAAAGTAACCAAGACAATATTTAACACTAACTTTCAGTGAAAGACTACAAAAATCTATTATAATCGGGATTAACAAGAGCACAGGCCCATTAAGATTAAAGATTTGGATAACTCTACTGGCTAAATAACCTGGTCCAACTGTGATGTTGAGAGAGGGCCGGAGTAGCATAATGGGTTGTGGAAGAGAAGCCTTACAAAGACCAGCTCTTGTGATTGACATGAGAACTATCATAACTACCAATAACTTTTTCCTTATCTGTCATGTATATTTTATAGATATTAGTCATTTTCCCCTTTTCCTTTATTCTGACAATTTTATGAATAGTCTAAGATGGTAGTAAACTTTATAAGGCAATTTATACAGTCACGATGGTATTATAACTAAACTAGGGAAAGAATGAGTATCATCAAGAGATACATGCGCAGGTTTAGGGTTTCTCTTTTTGAGGGAAGGCGAGACAATTTTTTGCCTCAGGGAAAATTTTACTGATAGTCTTTGGGTGTTAAGATATGGGGAGAAGGGAAGTATAGATGTTGGGTAGTCAGAGGAATAGTCTATGAAATATATCTTGGATTAATGCTCAATAATCAAGTTTTCTTCTGGAGAACTTTCCATAACTGAAGAAGTTAGAAAGTAAAGAATTATTTTTCCTGGACTCTCTTGCAGCTGAGGTTTCATATACCATGTAAGTTAGCCAATTAAACATACTGCTACAAGACTAAAAAAGCAGAAATGAGATGGAAGCTGTACTTATGCTTTTTCTAGAAAACATAGTCATGATAGGATTTTCTTCTGTAGTGGCACTAACATATGTACTAGTGTCTGCTAAGTCAGTGGGCGAATACTAAGTGGCTCACTACAGGCATCTCTGTAGCTGGGGTGTATCAAGGCAGGTGTGATGTAACTTTCTAACGTGGCAGCTTCCTTGCTGTAGCAACTTCCTGAAAATAGCAGTGCAGTGTGATTCTGGAGCCAGCTGCTCGTGGATCACACAGAGGCAGAAGTGCCTTTGGTAACCATTTCCACACTGTGGCTTTTTGTTCTTAAAATCTTGACTCAGAGGCTGTTTCTTCAGCTCTTCCAGTGATTCAGTAAGCCACTTAACACTCTGTACTAAACATTTTTTCTGCTTAAACTAGGTACTCTGATCTGTGTAGGACTTTGGAACCCACAGTCCTGTGCCTTTTATATAAGGAGCAAGCAAGGTTCTGGTGCTATGTCCCACTATTGATCACAGTTATGACATCTATTATTCTGGAGGGAAATTTGTTAAATGTATATGTCAGTTATCTGTTATTGTTCTTTCATCAGATTTTCAGTCATATAGGCTTTCAATCTGATGGTCTGGACATGGTAAGACTGAAAACTATTGAGACACTGATGGGTTAATGATAGTCAAACTCACCTGCACATTAGCACTGTCTCAGAGAACTTCTCAAATTCCATACTCTTCCAATGTCTCCAGGGATAATTAAATCAGACTCTGAGTGGAAAACCCAGAATTCAATATTTTTAAAACCTCCTAAAAGATTCCAATATGTAGCCAAGGTTGGAGAACCATAGCCATCACCAAGAGAGAGAACTGAAATTTTGGGCTATGCATGAGTTACAGTTAGAAAGAAATAATGTACTAATAAAACAGCAAATTTATTATCTTGCAGTCAGAAAGTCAAAAAAATGTCTCACTGGGTTAAAATCAGCAGGGTTAAGGTCCTCTGTGAAGACTCCAGGGGAAAATAAAATGTTTTCTTGTGATATCCATTTTCTAGAGGGGGTCTGCTTGGCCTGGTTCTTGGCCTCCTTTCATATTCAAAGCCAGCAAAAGACCGTTTTTTAATTTATTTTAAAAATAAAAGAAGGAAAACATATTAACAAACAGACATCCATTTACAAAATAGCATAAGAACAGTACAAGCAATACTAAATTACAGACAAAGTGGTAGGAAATTAACAATGGTTGTTGTATTATGTGTTGATATCTTCAAAGTGGTTTCTCAGGAAAACAAATAGAGACATGCAAGATTGATCAAATAAGTAATCATTAACTGTTCCTTTCAATAAAATGAAAGAAGTCAGTAGTACAGCTATGTTAGCTATCCTGTATATACATACATACATACATAATTTCCCCTTTCTTTTCTCTTTTAAGACTGGTTGAGTCTCCTCTCTCTCCCTCTCCCTCTCCTCTCTCTCTCTCTCTCTCTCTCTCTCTCTCTGGTTCTTATTCTTTTGCTTCTCTTATCTATGTTTAAGGACCCTCTGATTACACTGGGCCCACTGGGATAATCCCAGATAATCTCCCTATTTCAAGGTCAGTTGATTAACAGTTCAATTCTATCTTCAGCCTTAATTCCTCTTTGCTGTATAACCTAACATGTTCATAGATTCCAGGGTTTAGAAAGTGAGTATCTCAGTGGTGCGGGGAGGAAATAAGGGACCAAGGCATGGGGAAGAGGTTCCCTAGGAATTTCTTCTCCACACTTTTTGAATCAGAAGAGACAAGTAGAGGGTCCACAGCTCTCAAAAACTACTACATTATTAATTTGGATGTGATAAGAAGTCTGGTACACTGTATTTTCTTTCATATTTCTGTCCGAAGCAGGCCTAGCCAAAACAGGTTGCTGTGAAATTAGATCATAATTTGAGATTATCTTTCTTCTGTACTTTCATCGTTTGGCAAAGTTCTATTTCAGTGCATTCACCTGGATGCTTGGCTGTGGATGATAGAAGAATGGGAAGACACAAGCCTTGTGGGTTGCTGATGTTTTGCTAGGGATCAGCAGCATCCTACAAGCTAATTTTTAAAAAAGGTGATTCGATAGTAACCATTGTAAAATGAAAATTATTCTTTGATAGGTGTCCTCTAAATTGTGCTGCTTCATATCGAATAACTGCCTGCTGTAGGTTGATTCATCTCATTCTTCTGGGGCATATTGTACAGCTAATTCATCCAGACAGGTTCACTGAGAAGTTATTGCTTGTGAGGATATTTCTGAGATTTTTTTCCTACTTTGCTGAATGACTGGTAAAACCTGCTTCAAGCACTTTTTTTTTTTTTTGTACCAGGAAGATAAGAGTCATGATCCGTGGTAGAACGCCACAAGCTTAGCACTTAATCGTTACCATGCTTGAGCAGAGTGTTTTCTTCAGGAAATCCCCGGCTGTGTCTACAGTTATACTGAAGGTGTTCATTTTGCTACTTTCTCACTTGATCTCAAAAGTATTTGGATCCACCTTTAAAGAGCATCTCAGCTATCTGCATAGTCTTTGCCTGCCTACCAGTCCTCTGTGTTACCCCGAGACCGCAGTAAAGGAGGATGAGGGGTGGAGTTGGACTGAAAAGACAGGAACAAAGTTGTTATCTCAGGCTCACTGGTCGTCCATGCGCAGACTCTCAGCCTTTCTGCATCGTCTGTCTTCTTTGTGCCTGTCCCTGTAGGCTTCTGGTTATGCTATGGCTCCTGGCCTGCTTTTCCTTCCAGTCTGAGGTTGGCCTCCTGGGCCCAGCTCCTAGGTTGCTGCTCTGGCTGCCTGGAAACTTTTCTCTCTAGCTAAATTTGAGACACAATTATAGCCCCTATCGCTGTCATGGGCTTTCCCAGTCTCGACTTTCTATTTTTATTTATGTTGTTCCTGTTGCTATTGATTCTTTACTCTAACTTATGTCATAATATTGTACATGTTGTTGAAAAGCTCTTCTAATCCTCCAAGGACCAATATAGGACACAAATAAGTAATAGAATATGGATGGTTGCTATCCCACTCTCCAGGAAAGTTTGGCCATAAATGTCAGCTATTTATTTCACCCCAGTACATTGAAATGTAGAAGGGTGGCACAAATGTCACCCATTTTGCTTCATTTCACAAGGAAGAGGGGAGTTTCCCCAGTCAGGCACACTTTCCAGATACTCCAAATAGGTCAATGGCCCATGAAACGTAACACCAGGATTGACTCTCAGGAGGCAGTAGTGGTAAAAAACAAACAAAAAGCCCCCAAAACAACATCTAGGTCTTTCATTTTTGTTAAGAAAAGCAACTAAATAGAGCTAATTGCATATCTAACCTAGGAAGATGTTTTCTGATATAAGTGAAAAGTGTGATAACCTTAGCTTCATTGGTGGTATTTAACAATCAGATACAAATGGTCATATTGGACTGTGCATGTAGGGTCTAAGTTGATCCCAAGGGAAACTTGTAAAACTTGTCTGATTGTTGGTCTCTCTTGCCGCTCCTCTTTCTCTTCTTCCCCACCGTTAGCTGTGCACTCTTCTTCATTTTCTCTCTTCCCTTTCCTTAATGCTGGGGGGAGTTTCCATGTGGGTCCCACCGTTGTGCTAATAATAGCGGTCACTGCTATTTATGAAGCCTTTAGCACTTGCCAGGCGCTGTGCAGAACACCCTGGATACATTACCTCACTCGTTCCTCCTGACAGCCCTCCAGAACGATGCAGATATTTGTGTAATGAGCTGGGTTTAACCTGTGTCTAATTACTTCATTATGTCCTTTGCTGCATTCCCAATAATAAATGTACTGGTATTCTCAACCTGTTCATGTTTGACCTAAAATATATTGGTAAATATGGTACTGGCTACTGGGGGGAAAATGAGCAGGCAGACTGTGGGGAATTAGAGTTTGCTTTATTATTATAATTTTTAAATTCTTTCTCTGAGTAGCAATTACTAGTGGTAAATGAAAGTTCTGGAAGCTGTTGTTTCACACTGAAATTTCACCGCTTCCTTCTTCAAAGTAAAACAGATCAGTGAAATGGAGTGAGGGTAAGTGACGGTGTAAGTAGATGGTGCTGTTTTGAGCTGAACTTCTCCTGATAGATGCAATGTTAATCATCACTTTCAATGCTTAATCACGTGAGAAAACAAATCTTTTGAGGTGGAATGAATGAACCGGGAAAGGATGGCAGGTCAGAGGAGGCTAGGGTTTTTGTTTTGTGTTTTCTGCCTCCTGCACTGTAGATGTACTTCTGCCTTGCTCCTTGGCCTCATGAACCAACCTGCGTGGAGAGTTCTCCAGAGCTCTTCTCCTGTACAAGTAAAGCCCTGAAGGTTGCTTTCAAAGTCAGAATCTCAGGGGCTCCAGGGACTGGAGAATGTTCCACAGTAAGGCGGCCTGGTTGTCACAGGGGGGCACCGAGCCAACTTGCTCAGGCATGAGGGCCCCGAGAGGGCACAGTCTTGCATCAGATGCTGTAGATCTTTCATCACAGTGTTCTGACAATGAGCTTGAACAACCACGGTGGTGAACTGATGCAACAGGCCGGAAGAGCCTGGTAGCACCGGGAGTTAAGTTACCTTTGCCGAAGGGAGGACAAAAGAGAAGATTAAAAACAGTTATCTTGAGGCACTGAATTTAAATTACCAGCTGCATATTACCTGAGAACATCCCACTTCTTTTAAGATGACCTTAGAGGGAATATAATTAAGTCAGCTAGAGGAAAAGTGATGAGGGATGTTAGAGAATAGAGAGTCATCAGAATATTAAACTTTCTTAGTTTTATTAGCATGAACAAGATCTGGACAGCAGTTTATTATTGCTATTGTGATTAACTTTTAAATGAAAGATTCAGTGTATAAAAATATCAACTTATTATCATGGGCTAATAGCTCCCAAAGATACTGTACCAGGTTGGGAATCCCTGGAAACTGTAAATTGTACTATACATTTAAAGGGTATCTTTGCAGATGCTGTTAAATGAAGCATTTTGAGATGGTGAGATTATCCTGCCTTATTCAACATGCCCTAAATGTGATAATACTGTAATTCTTGTAGGTGGGAAACAGAGGGGGATATTGGACACACATAGAAGAAGAGGAGAAGGCCACACGGCAGAGATTGGAATGATGGAGCCACAAAAGAGGTTTGCCAGGAGCCACCAGAAGCCATCAGAAGCCAGGTGTGGCAAGGGACAGATTCTCCCCTGGGGTCTTTGAAGGGAGCATGACCCTGCTTTGTTTTCACACAGTAATATTAATTTGGACTTCCGGTTTCCAGAACAATGAAAGAATAAATTTCTACTATTTTAAGCCACTAAGTTGGCGGTAATTTGTTACAGTAGCTGTAGGAAACTAATACACATGCCTAACCTGAACCTAATGAGTTAGATTGCTTCAGGGAAACACAACAAATGGGCTTTGTCAGTGTGAAAATGGGAAGGAAGATGAGGGGATAAAGGCAACTTCCACGGTTTACTCTGTAGATTTCCTATCATTCAAATGTTTTGCAAGGGAATAAATTCAGACAGTATTATTTAAATGGGAAAATAATTTTTTGTTTTTATTTTTTTCCAGTACTGGGAATCGAACTCACGACCTTGCGCTTGTCAGGCAGGTACTGTGCCGCTGAGCTAAATCCCCAGCCCTGAAAATAATTTAATATATCTCTTTAAAATAATTCAGAACAGTAATGACTTCAGAACCTTGGAGGATTTTCCTAGTGTATTTTCAAGATTCAGTCTTGATTATTTGCGATTGACATGAAGAAGGACTGGACTCTTCCACAACACAGCATTAGACAGCATGATATCAAAATCAGGTAACAATGTTAGACCAGGTGAATCTTGCCCAGTAGGGCAATTTTATTATCAGATACCTGTTTATTTCAAGTTTCTGTTGCTCACATACATTCCTCCCTTCCTCCTTTCTCCTGCAACGGGCGCAGGACTGTGCTACAAACCACGTGGGATATGAGGAACATTTACTCAGCTCTTGCTTTCAAGAAAATTACATATTGGCTCGGGAGATGAGATAAATGAAAAGGAAGCAGATGATCTGTTACAGGAGAGATAACACCATAAGCCCAACACGTATGTGATTAAGTTCTAAAAGTGTCAACCATAGGAAGTGTTGTGAGGTGTCATTACTGATGCAGATTATAACAGAGCTGACATGCAAGGGTAAACAAAACAGAATCCTACTTAACTCTCCCTCACCCAGTTGTTCTGGGTGCTTGCTTCAGTTTTGGTTCCCACCATCCTCAAATTCCAACTGTGAGAGGAACTGGCAAACGTTTACCCTTGACATAAGTAGTGTGAATGGAGTCCGACCAACCCCAAAGGCTGCCATTCCTGCCACAAACACTGGTGTGTTCAGCAAGAGCTGTGACATGTCCACACTCACCTGTCACTTGGGAATGCTCTTTTGGAATGCAGTGTGTCCAGTATCACATAACCATAGAGAGAGGCAGGCTGAAGTTGAACCTAGCAATCTGTTCCCAATGCCTGCAGGCTTACTCATTGCCTTGGGAAAGGGGAGAACCTAGCACCTGTTAAGTACCTACTGTCAACCAGGCACTCTGTTAAGCACCTTTCACACATTATTTCATTTAATTCCATGACAATATTAAGAAACAGTTTTGCAGTATCCAGCTGTGTAAATGAGAAAGGGAATGCAGGCTGAGAGAAGGTAAATATGTTGCCTGTAAATGTGTAAATGAGGAAGGGAATGCAGGCTGAGAGAAGGTAAATATGTTGCCT
>NW_004955426.1:21335802-21466487 GCF_000276665.1 Chinchilla lanigera | reverse complement strand
AAGGGAATGCAGGCTGAGAGAAGGTAAATATGTTGCCTGTAAATGTGTAAATGAGGAAGGGAATGCAGGCTGAGAGAAGGTAAATATGTTGCCTAAGGTCAAGCTACGCAGCAGTGAGGACAGGGGTCAAACCCAAGTTTCTTTTTTTAACCCCAATTTTTTCTGACTTTGGCATTTATACTTGTTCCATAATTTCATGTAATAAGGGTAAACATCTTTCAAAACATAGTGGTAGGGGAGACTAATAAGAAATGGTCATTGGATGGGGCTGGGGATTTAGCTCAGCGGCACAGCGCCTGCCTGGCAAGTGCAAGGTCATGAGTGCGATTCCAGGTACTGGAAAAAAACAAACAAAAAAACCAAAAAAGAAAAAGAAATGGTCATTGGCGATCTTGGGCATCTTCACCCTTTGTTTGCTTGGCTCCACACTGAGCTTGTGTTTGTCAGCATTTCCACCTCATGTTCCTCTCCATTTCCTGCCATTTCTCTTCTGGTGTCCTCTTCTACCCTTGATCTCCTTTTCCCGCTATCCTCCAGTCATTTGGTAATCTCATCTTTAATTTTCACTAGTAACTCCATGAGCTCCTCCCTGGCTCTCTCCTGATATGTCTTCTTTGGCATCGTAGCCTGTATTAAAGTGATTTTGTAATAAGTGTTTCTGTTTCTTTCATCCTATTCTAAATTTCCTGAGAGCAGGAACCCACATCTTATTTACCCATCCTTGTTTCTTTCAGTTTTGATTCAGGCCACATGGAGTATGTGATCTGCAATTATTTCACCACTCAGATTGTCCTGTGGTTGATCACAGATGTCCACTGCAGCCTCTCCCCCACAGCTGTTTTCCATTTGTGCCACCTCACCCGTGCCCCAGTTCAAACACTTTTATATCCACATATCCACTCAGAGATAACTAGAAAGTAAGATTTTCCATCATGATGGTGATGTTTTATATAGTATCCGTGCTGTCCACGGGCCCACTAGCCACTAGCCACATCTGGCTACTCAGCACTTGACATGTGACTGAAGCATCAACTCCTTATTTCATTTATTTAAAAAAATAACCAATTAATTTAAATAATTGATTCAAATAACTTATTTAATTGAAGTTTAAATAGCTACTGTCACCCAGGGTAGTACAGCTGTCCAAACATGGAACAAATAAGCTCCTTAATCTGAAGCCCAAACTAGAGAAGAAGTTTTTGCAAGAATTCTACAGAAGTGTATTGGGAGTTTACAGAAATGAAGTCTGGTGAAAAGCTGTACAATTCATTCCAGGCAGGTTGTGGCGCATGTTTGTTTTCAAGTTGTCTTGAGCAACGTCATGCAATCAATCCATGGACTAACATGTGGGCAGCATCTCTTCTCTATAGGGTGACAGCCCTATTACAAGAACACTCACAAGGAAACGTGGGAGAGACACCTAAGCCGTCTGTTATTGAATTGCCCCCAAATCCTTTAAAGACGTTGAGAGTCTAACTGGAAAAAAAAAATTCCCTCCTTTTTCTTCCTCTTTATTTCTGTCAAATTTAATTTCCTTATTTTCTTTTCCTGAAACTCGAGTAGCTGTCAAGAATGTATTGCTGGAAGCCAAATTTGTCATTTTATCTTCAGCCAGTTGAAGAGCTTTGATTTTTCTTTCTAAGAGAAATGCATCTCCATTTAGAGGGCAGCTAAGTGAAAATGCACTCATGAAACAAGATTTGTTCTGCTGGCTTCCTTCAATTTG
This sequence comes from Chinchilla lanigera, assembly GCF_000276665.1. Classification (NCBI taxonomy): domain Eukaryota; kingdom Metazoa; phylum Chordata; class Mammalia; order Rodentia; family Chinchillidae; genus Chinchilla; species Chinchilla lanigera. Next base: position 21,464,761 of record NW_004955426.1, on the reverse strand, counting down.
TCAGAAAGACAAAAATCTCACCAGCCTCACTGTGTAATAATGCCCCCAAATCACTCAAAGTTACCTTATACCTACTTTTCTTGTCTCTATTATCTAATATGTATGGTCAGAAAGAAGAAAATGAACACACAAGTTAATGTTCTGTTTACACACACTATGTCAAAGCTAATTGTTTTAAGCAAAGGTGTGTGTGTGTGTTTATTAAAGTGATCAGTGCCTGTGAGTATAAATGGAATGATGGTACAGTTCCACAAGTCTTTTTCATGACAGAGTCCCATACTTAACCCTTTTACGTGCTGATGGGATAAAGATACAAGGCTTGACACCAAGAATGACTGCCCTTCAAGACAGAAAGGTGAGTGGCATGTTCATTAAAGAAATCCCAACAAGTTCCTTCTTGCTCTACCAGTGAGAAAAACAGGCATTTACAAAATACCTCCATTTCCAGAGAACTGAGAACACTACTCATGTAGAATTATTTCTTTCCCATTACAACTATGGATCAGCAGTGTTGAACAGTCAACGTATGACTTCTAAAGCCCAGCGCCATTCTGAAGCATGTAAGGCATGTCTTCAGGCTGGCCACCTCCTCCCAATACAGACTCAATGTCTATGGCTTGTGTGTTTGGTGTTAACAATGGATAACAAGAAACCAGAAAAAAGTTCTCATCCTCACAAAGGTGGTCAAGAAGGAAATGGCAAATATTATATTATTCTTGCTCTGGCAAAGGGACCAACATTTGTGTCTCTGGACTCCTCCTTCACTCCTCCACTTTCATCCCTCACTTGGGCAGACTCATCATGCCACTGGTGGGTGGCTCAAGCTCACTGACACCAACAGGGTCTCTGGGAGCATACCTGACAGGTAACCAAGGAGCAACAGTGTTAGAAGTGCAACATATAAATTTCATAAACACTGTGAGTGCCTAATTCAAGTGAAGTATATTCCCTCTGAATCAGAACCACCTGTTAGTAATTTTTGACCTGGGAAATTTCACCCCAAATCATGTGACTTCCCAGGAGATGTTTAAAAACAAATAAGGGTATTTCTGTTGTCATAGCAATAGAGACAAGAAGATGAGGAATGGGGAGGAGAAGGGAAGATAGAGAGTTGGGGCTTACCAGCATTTGTCATCCACGAATCAGAGATACCAGATGCCTGCAGTTCTCAGGGAAATCCCAACTGATGAATGGTCTTATCCTAAAAGCCAGTAGCACCTTGTGGTGGATGAACTAATGGCCAACTTGCAACAGACAACTGAACTGAATCCGTGTGGTGCTGGGTGTGGAAGGCCCACCTGAGGATTGTTGCCAACAGCATAAAAAGAGAACTAGAGGGGAAGATGGTGCGCTGTTGATCCTCCTGGAGAAAGGTGTCACACCGGCTTTCCTGATATGAACTTGGCTGTTTTCTTGTCAGAGGAGCTCAGGTCCTCATTGTCGCTAAGGATGGCTGTGGTTCTCTTTGGGCGAGCTCTGGTCCTTACTTTGAGCATTGCTGTCTGACTCCAGTGCAGATCCCTCAGCCTGCTGGCTCAGACCCTTCATCCTGCTGGTGCAGACTTTCTAGATTCCACCACAGACCTTTGGGCCTTCCCAGTGCAGATCCTTGATACAGGCTTGCATGAGACATTGCCATGGGCTCTAGATCTTCAGTTGGACTTGTGGAGGACATTGCTGCGGGATCCAGGCCCTCAGCTGGATTGTCTGTAGTGTGTGGACTGATCACTCATATTCTTTTGCATTTGACTCTTTGGGTGAATATTAAAAAATAATCCTATAAACTATGTGTCCTGTATTAAATCTTTTCCCTTGTAAACTCTGACTACAACACACCTGTACTGAGCAACATTGGGAAGGGGAGTGGTATAGGACCCAAATAGATGCCAACATCATGGCCATTTGTAACTCACCATGATCTGTATATACTGTGCCATAGGGGTAGTAACCACGTGGCCAAGGGGCATAAAGGAGAGTTCTGGAAAGACTTCCCAAGGTTCATGCTGCCCCCATTGAAGTTGGGACTGGAGTGAGGAAGAAGTGCAGAGTGTTTAGGGGATACAGCAGGACAGCTGGAGGAGGGTGGTGAGGTTTCTGGGCAAGGAACAGCATCTGCCACCCAGGCCTGGGGCTAGGGGAGCAGCACCATGAGGAGAAGGTAAGAAGTTCAGTCGGATGTCATTTCCATCCTGACATGGGTGAGGACTGCGAGAGAGGATGGATAGAGTGGCAGGGGGCCAGTATGGAGGATCCTGTGGAGCTCTGTGTAGGAGTTGAACTTTATCATAGAGTTCTAAGAAGCACTGGAAGGTTTAAGTCAAGGGAGGGACAGGACCCATGTCAGGGGTGGTGCCACTGAACTGAGAACTTTGTTAGTGTCAGGACTGTTGTCCCCTGCCTTCAGACCCTGGACAGTCACCTGGGCCTTCTCTGTTTATCTCTCCTTGATGTTGCGTTATGGTACAGTCACAAAAGCCGGACTGGCCTCCTTGATCAACTGGGTCTGACCACTGCCACTGTCGTCAACCATCTGGCGAGGAACTGTCTTCTCCAGAGAGAGACTGCCCTGTGTGCCAGACTCTAAAATCAAACCAGGTTGCAATTCATCTTTCTTTACCGCATGACCTTGGGTAAGTCATGTGATCTCCACCATGTAACTTCATTTATGGAATGAAGATAATTCTAAGAGCTACTGCATAAGGATTTTGTAAAGATCAGTGAGACAATACATACAAAGAGCCCAGCATTTAAGGATTCAATAAGTATTAGCTATTAATTTAATAAGAGGCAAAGAGTCAAACTTAGCTCAGAGGTTAAAAGTGCACTCTTTGGAGCCCTGTTGTTGAGTTTAAAAATTTCATTTGGAGATTGATGACTTGGGCGTCCTATTTAATCTCAACCCCACCTTGTTTTCCTTATCTGTGAAATAGAGTGAGGTAATAGTCTATCTCATAGGGCTGATGTGATTTGATTTTGATCATGTAAATCTCTCAGAACACCTGGCTCGTAGTGACCTCGCCTTAAATATTAGCTATTACTTTGAGTAAGCAGTGGTGATAGGCAAAAAGGCTCCAGACTCTGAAGGATGAGAGTGCTTTGAATAAAATGATGGAAGGCGGTGGAAACAACATCTAGAACTTAACACCAAAGGAGTTGTTTTGAGCAAAAATAAGATACTCCATGTCCCACTGTCAACTGTTTTCTTATTTTGATCTTGCAGTGGAGTCTTACTTTATCCAAGATCCAGTGACAGGAAGGACTCTGGTTATATGTGGTTGTAAATCCTCCTGTTTCCCCCACCTTGCTGAGCCCAGCTGCACGGAGGAGGAAGGTGGTTCTGGAGGAGTGTGGGACACAAGAAATCAATCCTGCTGGAGTCCGGACTGGTACCTGGCTCCCAGGGCCACACTTTCCTTTGAGTTCAAGACACTGGGGCACTGGCCTCTGGACGACCACCAGATGTCAGTGTTGACGTGGAATTCCTCAGCCGGGTTCTGTTGCAGATCTGTGCCAGAGTACACTTGTGTCCTCACTTGTCAAACGTCGCAGGGACACACGGCTGCCTACTAGAAGCTTAGCCTGGTTGTGGTGCCCCCTCTTCAATTCACTAGAATGTGTGGCACTTTGGGGGACTGGAACTGAATTTGGAAAATGCCTGGGGGAGGAAATTCGCAGTCCAGAAGTTCAAGCATCTCTTCCTAAGGAATAATTTGGATTTAAAAGATGAACATTCCTTGAAGCTGGTCAGTTCTTGAAACTGGAAAACACTGAAACTCTTGAATTTGTGAAGTGAAAAAGTTATCAACTGGTTATTGATCAGCAGTAGCTTTAAATGTGTTGCTTATGAAACATAAGTCAAAATAAAAGCCTATATACACAATCAAAATGGAACTTCCCAAGTAAAGGCCTTGATACATGTGATTATTCTTTCATTAAAAAATGTTAGGGCTGAGGATGAAGCTCAGCAATAGAGTGCCTGCCTCGCCAGATTTCATCCTCAACACCAAAATATTGAAATAAATGACTAAATGAAATGCTTGTTGGGACCTACTAAGCTGATAACCTACAGTTTGAAAAACACTAACCTAGTTGATTATCCCACTGTATGTTTTGAATGAAGGCCTGGGTGTGTGATGCTTGACCAGAGTTAAAGTAGACTAGGGGAGAACACTGGCTTTGAATGTGGATGTGGACTAAGGTCACAACTTTACTTTGACTAAGTCAGTGTCCTCTGAACCCCATCATTTCAGATATGAAGTGATAGAATGATGCTTATTCACAGGGCTGTCAGGAGACACCTCATTTGTAATGGGCTCTCAGTATATACATACACTTTCCTCTCCTGTACTTAAGGGCTTTTGTATTGTATGTGCTAAGAGAACTTTATAGTTCAACTACATGAAGGCATTTCTGATGTGGAAGAGGCACTAAACCGTAAAACCAGCAGCTGAAAATCCTTAAACATAGAGGCATCCTGCTTGTAGTTCAGGTGTTCTGGTGCTCACAGGCAGAGTTGCTGGCCCAGCTCCCTTGCAGAATTGGGCAGAGGAAGACATGTGGCTTCACTGTGATGCCCTGCCTGACCCTCTTTGCACTCAGCGTATGCATATCATTACTCGTGTAATTGTTTTCCCTCACAGATCTCCGCTTGGATGGTGCAGAGTAGGTGGCCCAGCTATCAATGAGGTGATGCGTAATTGTGAATGAGATGGACTGGAGGGTCAGATGGCCTATCTGGAGGATTATGCTTGAGGATCCCTGGGAGGTGAGGGAGGAGCTGTGAGGACTGACTCCCTAACTTTCAAGGTAATAAATACCACTCACTAGGGAACTGGAATTGTTTTATATTCTACTTTTTTAAAAAATTTTTTTTCCTGTACCAGGAATCGAACTTACAATCTTGTGCTTGCTGGGCAGGCGCTGTGCCACTGAGCTAAATCCTCAGCCTCAGGAATTATTTTAAACCAGAATTTATGTAAGCTTTTTTTCAGTCTGTGAGTCTCATAGTTTCTTGGGAAGGGAGCAATTTTCTTGCACTCCAGCTCTTCTGAGCCCTGAGCGTCTTACTCCATACCACGGTGGGTATGTTTATAGATAATCCTTGAACTTGTCTTATGATAATCCTTGAACCTGTCTTATGATAACAATGCCTGTTGTTTTGTGACTACCTGCTCTGTGCAGGTCGCCATGATAGGGTAAGTGTCATTATTACACCCGTCTTACCCATCTGAGGGTTGGACAGGGTGTAACACCTGCCTAAAGTCACGCACTTGCTGAACAACAGAGTCAGGACTTAAACTCCCGCTCTGAGACGAGGGCTGGTCTGTGTAGTCACAGAACTCCTAGCCTCACTTCTCTTCCTGGACACACACAGCTGCTAACTCAGTGCTCAGCATGTTTGCAACTTTCAAATAAATCGTACTGATAGTGATGTGGTTGCTAGACCCGGGACTCTGGTCTGATTCCGTATGGACAAGTAGGAGTCTGGGTCCAGGTTGGAATTGAGTATTTCAGGGTCCAGGCCTGGGCTGTGGGGCATTGACTACAGAGGCAGGAGCGGATGATGCTTTAGGCAGATAGAAATGGAAAACCAGTAAGCTGTCTGAATCTTGGTCTGAGGGCTAGGCAGGCGGGGAGAGAGAGGGGTGGCAGGGGGACTCCATCCAGTCAAGGGGGAGCAGTGGATTAAAGAGACGGAAGAGAAATCAGGAACAGAGGAATATCCTGTGGCTCATGAACACAGCCCCAGCCTCTCCAAACGCCCCCTGCAGATTTCCGCCGTGAATGGGTAAGAGCAGGTAAGCATGCACCTCTGGGCTCCAACCACTGGTCTGTGTAGCAACCATCTTCAGGCTGACTTCACTCCAAATGATGTAGATCGAAATATTTCAGTAGACTGAGGAGGCTTCAGAGCTGGGAAGCACAAAGGAGGTAGTTTGCTGCCCTCTTGGGGTGAGATCTTTTCAGACACAGTCACAGGAGACAAACTGAAAACTAAGGTACTATTGACACTAGTGGTAACACGATTCAGAAGTGACAGTTTAAAAAGTCTTTACTGCTAACTAATCAGAAGTGACGGGACAGCAGTAGCCAGTGTGGCCGTACTGGTGCACTGACTTTCAGCCCTGGGGACGCTGCAGGTTATTGAACACACGTATGGTGGGTATGGGCTGAGAGTGACCTGATTGTATCTCCACTAGCATCTTTGATTCTAATACTGTTTTCCTAGGCAGGGGATCCTAGGTTTACAGAAGTGAAGTTATTGTCCCAGATTGTACAGTGCCTAAGAGGAGGGGTCTGATTTGGACCAGGAACCTCAGACTATAACCCTCAGTGCTCAGGGTTAACTGGCTGTGGCGACTCCTGAGATGAGCCAGGTCTCAGTCACTCACAGCGGGTGCAAGGTGGGAACAAGGCTGCATCTGCTTAGTCTGATCAGACGCATATACGGAAGTTGTCCTGTTCTGCTTCAATCCATTTCTTGATTTTTTTCCCTGTCTGAACGGGAATCAGAGAGGAGATACCGCTGCCATCCTGGTCTCTGCTTTCCATATGGAGGAAGTGGGTGGTAAATGGTGACCTCTTCCCTGGGCCAAGGATTTCCTTGATCTTCAGGAGGAAGGATTAATTAATTTACTTTAAACCTCCTCTCTTTTTTTCAATAAAGCTCTTCTGTGATGAGAGGACCACGCTTGATCCAGGCTTGCCCTCAGGGGGACTAGAAGACCCAGGCCCTCCCAGCTCCTTGACTGAACTCCACACACTCCTCTTCTGCCCCAGCGTGGGCCCTGTCTTTTCTGTAGAGTGTATCAAAGAGGTGCAGGGTGATCTGGCAGCGTGACCTGGAGTGGATTGCAATCTCAGAGGAAGAAGTGGAGGAAATTATGGGAGGAAAACAAGGCCAGGCATAAAAGGCTGAAGTTTGAACTTGTAAATGAATACACCTCAAAGGGAGAAACAGGAAGTGGAAAACCAGTCTTTGAAAAACCTGTTGTATGAAAAAGAACCCCAGTGAATATTTCTCCACTACCAGGCCTCATTTCTCAATAATGACATAATATTTAGGGAAGGAGATGTGATATGATTTTCTCTTTTGCTTGTCAGAATATACTTTTTGCTGAGGTAGTCAATGCCACTCATTTGTCTGAACAAGTTAGGGTAATTACAGAAGGAAACTGACAGTGTTTGGGTTCAGATTCTCAAAATAGAATGTGTGTGTGTGTGCGAGCGTGTGCACGTGCGTGCTGTATACCGGGGATGGAAACCAGAGCTTCGCATATGTTAGACAAGTGTTCTACCCCTGAGGTACACCCCTGGCCCTCAAAATAGGATCCCATTTCCAGTAATAGGTTTGAGAAGGCTAGGTATTGTGGAGGGAGAAGATTTTCTGAATTCTCTAATTTCCTTCCTTATTTATCAAAAGCCAGGCCTAATGAGCCACAGTATCAGGTTTTCACTGGGAGACTCAGGTAGAAGGGATGTGGAAAACAGACAATCCAATCTTTCCAGTTCAGGGCGGTTGGGAAAAGAAGGGAGGCCGTGAGGGAAGTTTCTGGACGCAGGGGACAGGCCTGAGAGAGGCCGAGAGCCCTGTGGACAGAGGGCTCTGGCTCCACCCTCTGACGATGCTGAGTGCCCTGTGCCAGCATGGGTGTGGCTTTCATACCAGAGCTTCTTCCTCTCTCCTATTAGCTGAGGATGTCTGGTCAGAGCCAGCCCGTCTGCCTGGGGCCTTGCCTGGGGCCGGGGGAGAAGAAGAGGGAGTGAAAGGACTAGGGTATTGTACTGAAAGCGCCCAGCCCTTACATAGAGAGTAGCTGTGCTACCCACGGGAGACTCCTCAAATGGGAAAAGACTGGGACATCAACCTGGAAGATGCATGTGAGTGAGACATTGTCTTACTTTTATGCTGCTAGAAGAAAATACCTGGGAATGGGTCATTTATAAAGAATGGAAATTTATTTTGTCACGGTTAAGGCACCAGCAGGTCCAGTTATCTGGTGAGGGCCAAATCCTCCAAAGGAGAGAAAGACTCCGTCCTCTGTAGCAGAAGGCTGGCGGGCAGGGCCCGCATGCTGTCTGAGGTCCCTCTTAGAAGGGCCTTAGTCCTGCTCACGAAGGAGCAGCCCTCCTCACCTACTCACCTCTTCAACCCATCACACTGTCAACTCCTGAATGCTGGAGACACATTCAAACCAAAGTAAAGGAGTGCGTAGCTCTCAGGTCTCCAGCATCATCCCGTCACACCTCGAATGAACTCCTCATGTTCCTGGGGTCTGTGAGATCATACCAGATGGCCCTCCGTCCCTCTTTGACTCTGTCCCCTTCCTCCAGCCACCCTGACTTCCTCCTTAGAGCCACAGCGCAGCCTGTCCTGCACGCTCGGGTCTTTGGGCAGGCTTTTCCTTTCCCCTGCATCCACAGGCCTGGTGTCCGCCTTCGTCTAGGTGTCTCCTCGCGCAGCACTTCCTCAGGAAGCCTTGTCGAACCCTAATTAAATAGTGCTCCAGTCCCTCACCCATTCTTACCCAGCTTTATTATTCTTCATAGCAATGATACCGCTGGAGCCATGCCTCAGCCGTAGCAATACACCACAGGCCGGGTGGCTTAAACCAAGAAACATTCACTTCTCAAAGTTCTGGAGGCCGAAAGGCCCGGATTAGATCACAAGCACGACTGATTTCTCCAGGGCCCTATTCCTGGCTGCCTTCTCACTGTGGCCTTCACTTGCTGCATGCTTATGGAGAGCCTCTCCCTGCCAATGCCAAGAACCCAAGTGGATTAGGACCCTACCGTTATGACCTCATTTAAACTTAATCACTTCCAAAAGTCCCGTGTCCAGATAGAGTCCCATGGAGGGTTGGGATTTGAACATAGAACTGTTGGGGGTAGGACATCTGGTAGCCCACAGCATCCTATATTGTACATGTACTGTATTAAAATGTAGGTCATGAAGGGAGGGTTTACTGACAATTGTCTATTAGTGTCTCTGAAACGTAGTAGACACTCCACAAATGTATGTTAACCAAATTAGGGAAGGAACCTCATTTTCCCTCTGTACTCCGATGACAGGGCAGCCAGATGTACCTTGCGTCCACTCGCTCTGTCCTGTGCTGCTCCGGGCCGTCAGGCCTTTGCCACAGGGTGGCAGCAGCATCCCAGGCATGGAGTTGGGCCTCGCACTCCAACGGAGCTTTAGCGCTGGGTCCCCTGGGTTCCCACCGACTGGCCCTTGTGTCCCCTTGGCCACGGAGGACAGCAGGAGGGGGCCGGGCAGAGGGGGAGGTCGCTGGAACACAGAGGGATGGTTCTGTCCTCCCGAGACTCTGGGAGAGGAAGCTGGGTGGTCTCCTCAGAGTGTCGAATTGTGCCCGTCACAAAACCTCCACGCAGCACGGGCTGCTGGGAGAGCCAGGCTTGACAAAGGCCTGGGGGGAGGCTGGCAAGGGCGGCCTGCGCCCTGGGGAAGAGGCCTGGCAGACTCGGGAGGTGGGTTTCCAGGGTGACGGCCTCGGCCAAGAGCCCACCCCAAGAAGACACAGGGCTGTGGTCTCCTCTCCAGCTCCTTCCAGGCAGTGGGTTCCATCCAGCTCCACCCCCAGGCTCCTCCCCTGTTGCTGAATCTTTTTTGTTCTAAACATACTCAGAATCTTCCCGAATGCCAGGAACTATGCTGAGAATTTTATCTATATCATGTGCACACGTATATAATATATAATACTATATATTGTCTTTAATTTTCTTTACAACATCATGGAAAAGGTATGGTCATACCTATTTACGATAAGGAAGCTGAGGTTTAGCCTAACATTTGTGAAGCTTAGTTAACTTTGACCTAACAACCCCCTCAACACAGGGTAACCGGATGTGAAACGGGGGTGGAGATGGCATATTTGAGGGGCAAGATTACTGACCGGGACCCTGACAAATTGCTCAAGAATTCAGGTCTGGGCTGGGTGAAGTAGCACATGTCTGTAATCCCAGCACTCTGAGAGGCTGAGGCAGGAGGACTGCAAGTTTGAGCCTAGCCCGGGCAACTTAGTGAGTCAGCAAGACCGTGTCTCAAAATTAAAAAGGGCTGGGGAAGCAGCTCAGTGTGAAGGCCCTGGGTTTAATCTCTATTACAAAGGAGGAGAGAGAAGGGCAGATATGAAGGGAGGGGAAGGGAGAGGAGAAAAAGGAAAATTTGTGTTTCCCACTGAGGATTCAACCCATCACTGTGATCTGGATTCAAACACCACTTTGTAGCCGGAGGCCTTTAGGCTTTAGGAAGGATGAAGCTTTTTAAAGCCTAGATAGGATAGTTACCTAACATGCACACTGACTTTCTCAGGTTTGTTTCTATTTTGTTGCTTAATAGCCCCTCAGGGGCTTAAAGGAAAAGTGCCTCTCTAAGGCACTATAGTTTCAAGGCGGTGGAATGTGGTGAGAGTTTTCAGATTTGCGTTGCTGACAAAAACCTTGGGAGGTTAGGGTCTTTATTTTCTCCTGAGACAGCTCTGCCTTGAGGCTCCTGGCTAGCTGCTTTCAGGACTTTTTATGATGCCTGACCCTGTAGAGTTGGAAAAGAAATCCCCAAGTGGCCACCTGACATTATCTTCTAGTGTCAGATCTGCTGCTCTGCATCTGCTATCTGTAATGTGGCTGTGTCTATGTCATTATTGGGAAAGAGTTTATGATTTCATTTTGTTTCGTCCTGCAGTACTGGTTGGACCCTGTTTCTCATATCCTTCAGCCATGGCTTGCAGAAGGGTATTTTGTAGGAATTATTCCCATTCATGGAGGCTGGAGTTCCCTGAAAACCTTTAAGAAATGCCTCATTCATTCCCAGTTTTATAGTGACTGGACAATGATTATCTTTGAATAGTAATACATGAAAAATAACTTGGGTGTTTTTCTAAAAGTTGCCCCCAAATGAAAAAAAAATGTGTCTATCATTGGAAAAGAGTGCGTGAGTGTCAAATCTGTCAGCCCTTGATGGATTACTGAAAACACTTTATCTTGGGTTGGGGGGTGGTGGTGGAAATACGGAATGAGACAGGGAAGGATTAAATATGAAAGGGAAGAAAAGAAAACCAGATGCCAGCCTTAAAACATCCCAAGCATGGCTAACGGAAACATTGCTGAATTTACTTAAGACAGTTCTATGAAGTCTTAAAGGCGATTCATCAGGCTTTTCGGCTGTGGTCACAAGCTTCACAAGCACAGACTGAGTGATAACGTCTCCGGAACAAGTAAATAGTAGGAAGTGTCAGATCTGGACTTTTATTTTTTGTTTTATTTATTTATTTTCCATATTGGGAATCGAATTCATGACCTTGCGCTTGCCAGGCAGGCGCTGTGCTTGAGCTAAATCCCCAGCCCCTCGATCTGGACTTTTAAAAGCACGCTTTTAAAGAAAGTTTTCTTTCTTTAAAAAAAGAAAGAGAAAACGCTTTAAAAAAAGAAAAGAAAAAACGCTTTTAAAAGCACGCTTTTAAAGAGAAAGTCTTCAGAGGGACAGTAAAAAGTGAGGAAATGCCCCCTCTTCAAACATACAAACCCTCTCATGTATGTTCTGTCCTTTTCCGAGGCAAACATCAGTCCTTTTCAGTTCTTCCTGTCACTTGAATGTAGGGTTACCAGATTCACAAATAGAAACGCAGGGCTAACGCCCTATTGTTCATACTTACACTGACACCTGATTATTTACCATCTATATGAGGACATTATTTGTTAGGGACCCGAAATTCAGATTTAATTGTGTGTCCTGTATTTTATCTGACAACCTTACATAGAAGGTGCAGAATTTGTGGCCGTTTCACAACTGAAGGCTGAGATAGCAGTTTGTGGGCAGGATGAGGTGTAGCCTCTGGGAAATGTTACCACACTACCTTTGCCTGGAAACTTAAAAAGCAAGCGACAGAGTGGGAAGATGAGATTCCCCAGCAGGATTCAGAGAGGTGGGGGACAGAGGCAAGAAAAACATAAGGGACAAAGGACAGAGGGTGCCCAGAAAAACAGAGCGCTCTCTTGGAGAGGCTACTACAGAAACAGGATGACCAGAGGGAAACGTGAATTGGGGGCCCTTGAGAAGTTTTAGCCAGCTTGATGGTCTTCATAGGTGAATCCTTTGCCGCTCCTAGGGTTCCTGAGAAATCGGCCCAGCGTAAGCTTCGTGCTCCCCCTGGTGGCTACTTTGGGTGTCGCTCGCCCAGACCCTGCCTCGCAGAGCCTAGCGACTGCTCATCTCTACTTTCCCTTTTAGGACGCTGCTCCTCAGCTCCCTCTGTCCTTCCTTCCTTCCTTCTTCTTTTTGTGTCGGCTTATTCATTCGGAGTCTGCCCTAGGCGTGACACCTCTCAACTGCTCTGGCCCCAGGACGAGGCCACACAGAGCTGGGCATTGTTGCCCTAGTTCTGGGACCACCCGGGTGGAGGAAGGGGGAGCGCTGCGGTCCGGGGCCGCGGATGATTGACAGCAGCTTCGGGTCAAGGGCCCGGCGGGCCGCCCGGAAGGAGGCCTTGTGCCGACCCGGCAGAATCGGTCACAAAGCCTCCCTCCAGCGGGAAAGGAGCCGTTCTTCCACGCTTCCTTCAGACCCATGCAATTAACAGCTCTTCCATTTCTGTTTTCAAGGCACAGGGCAGAGGATTTTACTGGTAAAGTGAGGTTTTTCACGTGGGAAAAGGAATCCTGCTTGGCTTGGACAGTTCTGGTGACAGGATGGATATGAGAATAGAAAGGCACAGGCCCTACCTTCCGAGGGTCTAGGATTTCAAAAATAATTGTGAAATGCGTTTACTAACTTTCCACGGTCCCATTTGTGAGCAGATTTGTGACTCCGAAGTATAGGGAACTGTACCTGCTTTTTCTGTTCTGGTCACCCTGGAATCGAACTGCCCTGTCCCTTAACCATTGCCTCAGTCTTCCCGGGCCGGTGACCAGCTTCTCAACCTGGTACCACTGCAAAATCCAGCTTAGGCTGCAGATGGGGGGACGTTGCTGCAGGAGGGAGCACGGCCTGGCCCTGGACGGAGTGGGGGGAGGTGGCGGAGGGGGGATGTGGGCCCTCAGGTGCCTTCAGAGTGATTAGAGTGTCCCAAGCGTGCAGATGTTGATTTCCTTAGGGGGACTAGGTTTTCTTCCTCTGGACTCTGAGCAGCCTCCTTCCTATTCCCAAATTGGCTACATGAATATTATATACTTTATACCTTGAAAAAAAGTTAGAATGTATTGATCAAATACAGTACAGTGGATCTGCAATTTTCAGGGGCGTCACAAGACCCTGTAGAGAAACTGATGGAGTCTAAAGATTTCACCCAGAGAATCAGGCCAATGCACGGAATTTTCTTTACAATTCCAAGGGCTATAAACCCACTGGAGTCTTCACACGGAAGACCTAGAAGTCACGGGCATGACTTCAGAGCGTTTCCTCTAGGTGACCGCCCCCTTCGAGTAGAGGGTCAGATGAAAGGGTCTCTAGACGCAACCTCCTTCTGGAGATCTCACGATAATTCCTGTCAGTTCTTTATGAAAAAGCAGGTGGGGAAGGAGTCATCCATAAATCTGTCTTATGAAAAGAGAGGTTCATTAGCACCATGGCTGGCTCTGAGATGTCCCTTGAACTCTTACTCAGCTCTTTTCACAAATGGCAGCACTAGCAATTACACAGATAAATCTGCTTAATTTGAAGGTCGGAAATCATTTTTTGGAAGAGTCCCGTGGTTGCGTTACACTTCACCAATCCCAACATGAAAATGGTTCCACTTATCTGAGAAATTTGAATCTGACCTGGACAAGTAAGTGCAGGCTGGCTCCCTCACCTCGTCCAGTTTCCACCTCCAGTTTTAGCAACTGACAGGAGAACATGTCCTTACTTATTTCCTTGGGGCCGACTCCCTCAGCGCCTTCTGCCAAGATTTTACAATGCCACGTGGCATCCTTCCCCAGCTTGCCCTGAGCTCATTGCAATACTTCCACGAGCAGAAAATTAAGTTTCCTTCAGGGAAAAGAATAACAACACATGAGCGTATTAATGTAAAACTATTTTTTCTTTATTGAAAATACACCTATACAGTAACGCCCCTTGGTCCACACTAGGCACGTGTATATGCAGAGCTTGTGACCGCCCGGCCAGAGGATCGCCCTAGAGGACCTGCTTTCATAAGAAACGGTTAGTATAAAAAACATCACACTGTGTAACAGAATTATTTTGACACAATTAATTGTTGCTCTACTAGTGTGATGGCAGCCTCGTACATTAACTTGTGTAGTGTATTTCCCAAATAGAGCCTCAGCATTAAATGATTACTCTACACAGCCTAAGGTTAACTTTTGTATGCACATGGTGCTCAAGATCTCTATAAAAAATCTCTAATTGTGTATCAGAGGGTGCAGGTCTAGATTTTCAGTTTGTTAGCATAATTAAGTCCATTCTTCACCATTTTCCGGCAGAAGCTCAAACACAGCTGGTACTGTCTGATGGCTCCTACTGAGTGTCTTTGACTGAATATTCTTTTAGGGGACAAAAATTAATCTTTTCAACCTGGAGCTGCCTTGCCTGGAACTAATGCCACTCCTATCTTTCTTTGCAACCTCATCGACATTGTCTTTCTACGGATTTGTCTTCTACTGTATCTCTTAGGAACACGGACAAAACTAAAGCAAACCCTGCTCTAGCTAAAAGTTCTGAATAATTTAGTAAGTGGGGATTTCAACACAAAGAAGTATGTCATTTCTCTAAGACCTGATTAAAGTAAAAAATATTTTCATGGACCTGTACTAGTGCATTCATGGGACTTCTTCAAAAATATGTAAGAAGTAATATTTTTGTATGTACGTTTCTTGGGGGAATGATTCTAAACTGAAAAGAGAAAATGTTTCAGGTTAGGAAAAAAAAAAAGACCCAAATGAAGCTCTTCTTTATTTCTCCTTAAGGAAGACCTAACCTCTTGTATGATAAAATCCTCTCTTTAAGGTCAGTCGTGATCACGTCTTCTCTAGCTCTGTAGTGTTCCATAGCAAGACCACGAGCACGCTTGGTAGTTGCTACTCTGTTTATTTCCTAAAGATTTTTTGTCAGTTGAGTGGTGGGAGACATCCTCCCCAGAGCAGTCCCTTCAGGTTGGGGAGAGGAGAAAAGGGGATACTTCTCTTGTTGGAAATAATTAGGCAAAGAGCTGCATGAATAATCCCTCTCCTGGAATGGCCTTCTACCTGATGACTTGCAGAACTGACGTTTTGGATACAGAGCTGGTGATCCACACACCATCCTGTCCCAGTGTGGAAATGTTCACTTCCATTAAGTGTTCTTTCTCAGAGCCCTGTACTCCATTGACTGATATGTGGTGCAGGGTATTCCATGGAGAAACTGAGGGCAGGCTCTTTTGTGATGTCACAGGAAGTCTGGGCTAGCAAGACCATAAAGGCATCTAAGGAAGTCATTCACTGGACAGATGAGGACACTGAGGCCTAGAGATGAGATGCAAGTTGCTCAAGGCTGCATGGAAATTTCACTTGCTGCCCCTCCTCACAGCTGTGTGGGATGCATCTGTATATTTTCCCCCTCCCAATAAAAGGAAGACACGGGTCAGAAGAGAGAGGGAAAAAAATTCTTCTACTGTCCAACTGACAGCTGATTGTTTTTCATTGAGTTGCTATGTTTTGAAGCTAACGTTCTGAAGGATTTTTGTAATCTGAAAGTTGACTTAAAATATTTTGGCTTATTTGTTAGATTCTTTAACTTATAAAACAGTCACATTTGTGGGATCCTGTTCCACATAAATTTGTGAGACCTGATCAAGATGATTTTTGATCCTACTACCTTATTAGGTGAAACTAATAGGAGATGATTTTCAAATTGCAAAAGTGGGATGAAAATGATACAGTTTGGCTGCCACAAAATCCTCCCTTGTTTTGGGGTGAATACCTTCCAGTCCTATTGGAGTGGGGAGAAAAGAGCGGGGAAGGGGCTCACTGGAGAGAATGAGCCTAAGGAGATGGACACATTTCACAATGGTGTCAAACCGCTGGTGCTCAAGAAGGCGTCTCTTTGTGTTAGTCTACATCTTGGTCTCACTGTCCAGAGGCTTCTCAGCTTCATTGTCCTGGGCAATCAGCTGGTATGGCTTCTTCATTTCATTCTCTTCAATCACTGAGTTTCCCATTTCAACGTCTCTGTTCTTCAGTTCATGTCGTGACAAGTGCTCCACGATGCCGGCTCCCAGGGAGTCACCCAGGACATTGGTTGTGGTTCGGAGGCGGTCCCTGTGGGGGGTGGGAGGAGAGGAAAAGGAGGCTCCCGTCAATATCTGGAGATTTCAATTTATACTGTGAACCAGCCGACAAAGTCTTCAGGAGCTCACTCCTTCCCGCCTCCTTCTGTCTCTCCTCTCCTCTCCTCTCCTCTCCTCTCCTCTCCTCTCCTCTCCTCTCCTCTCCTCTCCTCTCCTCTCCTCTCCTCTCCTTCCCTTCCCTCCCCCTCCCCTTCCCCTCTTCCTCCCCTTCCCCCTCCCTTCCCCTCCCTCTCCCCTCCCTTATTTCTTTCCCTGATAGTACTTGGAATTGAATCCAGGGCCTTTGCACTGTTACATTCTCAATCTTTTTTTTTTGTTTTTCTTTTTCTTATTTTGAGGCAAGGCTTTGCCAAGTTGCCAAGTTGCAAGTTACCCAGGCTGGGCTCAAACTTGCAATCCTGCTGCCTCTACCTTCCGGAGTGTTGGGATTTCAGGTATGTGCTACCACACCCAGCTACAAGCATCTCTTAAAGTTCAGTGTGGTGTATCTATCCATTGCATGCTTACTTACAAGAATATAAGCCTCATAAGAGTAGCTATTAAAAATTATTAAGACCACACAGACAGTCCATTTGCAGTTACTGGGTGACTGTAGCTAGAACACCAGTGGTGGGAAATGACCCTTCACTTCCTCCTTCTATGTAAGATTTCTCTGTCCTCCCACTCACCTTCCTTTATACCAGTAGTTCTCAAAGTGTGGTTCAGAGACACTTGGGGGCCCTCAGGGGCAAACTATTGTATAATGGAACTAAAGTGTCATTTTCCCTTTCATACTCATTTCCTCAAAAGTATGTAGTAGGCTTTTGCAAATGTTACCCAATGTGTGGTATCGACTCATCGGGTGTAGAAGCAGTTAGGCTGATTCTAGTCATATGAATAGTTAGGAAACTTACAAGGGGTTCAGTGCCAGCATATGTGTCATTGCATTTAACCTTCACAGTGCCACAGGAAGCAGAGGACATGACCACTCTCACTAAACAGAGGTGAAAACTAGGGAGGTGGGTGGCCTGCCTAGTGTCAAGGGCCAGGCCACGATCCCAGTGACTGAGAAGCCCGTGCTGGGACTCGGGCTTAGGGCACACTCGTGGCTCTTCATGTCCGTCAGTTCTAGTAAAGTCAGCATGTGGATCACAGTGCCCAGTGTGTTCTTCTAGCACAGGCTTTGGGCTTCCTGGAGAGAACTTTTTCAAAACTGGAAGGAAACTTGTGAAAGGCAAAGGGCGGAGAATGTTAGCTGGAACCACAGGGAAGAGGACACAGGGATAAGCCCCAGTGACCAGGGTTACATTTCTTAGAACTTTCCCAGAGCCTGAAATCAGTTCCTCTTAATGACGATAGGTCTCTTCCCACCGTCTGCAGGGCCCCGGCTCAGCTTGTGCGGCTCAGATGGGAACATCTGTCCTGCATTTCACCACTGGAATGGGAAGTGCAAGGAGGAAGCGCCGGAGCCAGTGTGTGGGACCACTGTGGGGATGTGTTGTGCAATCCAGACAGGGCCCTGCCGATTCATGCTGGCTTGCAGAGAGCAGGTTTCCCAACTCTGAAAGGCTTATGAGGTGAGAAGCATGGCAGCCAGATGTTCCCTGCAGGCTGATGGGGAATAAGTGCACACGGCACCTCGGGCCAGGGATCAGGCCATGCGGAAAGTCTAATTTCAGACCAAGCTGGCCCTCTTCCCCTGCTTCTCTTAGTAGGCATGCCAGGCTGCTTGGTGCCCTGGGAACTGAGGCGAATGCAGAACACACATACTCACAGGAACCAGTCCACTGCAATGATGAGCGTGATGTCGTCAGTGGGCAGACCCACAGATGTCAGCACGATGACCATGGTGACCAGGCCCGCCTGAGGAATCCCAGCTGCCCCTATACTTGCAGCCGTAGCTGTGATGCTGTTGAAATAAACACCGAGACAGAAAGCAGTTTGACAAATCTCACCTTGGGGAGAACACCCTGCAAAACACACCTGGTAACAATGCCTGACTGTCATGTTGCCAGAGGAGGACCCACTTCAGAAAAATAGAAATGAGTTTAAAAAAGAAAACTTATTGCACTAATATCACATTATTATTCAACACATGCTTATTGCATTTTATCTGGTATGCCAAACATTTAATGCAAATCTCACAACAACCCTCATGAAGGAGGTCCTACTATTACAGCCATCTTTACATGGAGGAATTGATGTCTATATTCTTCTTCATGTTCCTGAAAGTGTTTGTACATATATAATGCCATAGGATTACAGTAACAATTTGTTCCTAATAATTTGCCTATCCAAGTGGAGGGTTATAAAGAGACTAAACTTGTACAATTAATGTAATCAGAAAAAATTAAATTAATTCAAAAGCAAAATGATTGATACACAATGTTCTGTAGCTCTAAATTTTTGGAGGGTATGGTAATGTGGTAATGGTAATGTGGACTGGTTTGTCAAGTGTGTAATCTGCTTGAAACTCAGATTATTAAACACCTATTTGATAGGGTGATGTGAGAATATAAAAATGTTTTATAAATAATATTTAGATATAAAATGGTATTAATAAAGCACTAAGTCTGTGGCAGGACTGCCCACAGAGGTACTAGCACTTTCAGCTGGTATATGGCACTCCAAATGAAGACAACATTTCCCAGATTGCTTTGGAGCTTAGATTTAGTTGTAGCCTATGAGGCATGGGTGGACGCGACCTATTTTTTTTCTACTTCAATGTTTTGTGGAATTTCTTTTTTGAGGGAAGTGATCTGTTAACTTAAAGGCTATAGCACATCTCTACTTTCTACTGGCTAAAATTTGGGGGTGGTGATGAGCCATTCTAGACTACCCAGAAAGAGTAATACGGAGAGATTTTGGAATCACATCCTTGGTCCCTTACACAGCAGAACACCTAACAGCTTTGAGGGCTTTGTGGAGCAGAGACGTGAAAGAGAAGTGAACTTCTACCTTGTTTAAGTCATTAACACTGTTCTCATTATTTTTAACTCTGTCCCATGTAACTGAAACTTTTTCCGATTTAGGGCTTTTCAATCAATATGCCAGAGTATGCTCAAGACTAGGTCACAAGTGAGCTGAGACATTGATCTTCCAGTTCTCAGAGCGGTTAGACTGGGCTTGGGGTTCCCACAACCTCTAGTTCAGCGAATGATCTTATGACCAGTCTCACCCTACAGCTAATACCCTTTCCCAGCAGCATACAGTATATATACAGAGCCTGAGATAACTTATTTCTAAATAAACATAACAAAAATGTGAGGTTACTGATAAAGATGAAAAGAAACCATAAAACCAAATGTTTCACATAAGCCTGGATTTGGTCTTGGTCTGGGAGAAAAAGCTATAAAAGACATTTTGAGGATAACTGGGGAAACCTGAAGATATACTGGACATTCTGGAAGTATTTTCAAGACTCGTACTATGGTGACTATGTAGAGGTTTATCCTTATTCTTAGGAGATGCACCTCGAATGAAGTACGGGTGAGATCTCATGACAGCAGGGATGCAGGGAGGCAGCAAAAAAGGTAAAATGTTGACAAGTTTTAGGTCTAGGTAGAGGATGCTTGTTGTAACATTGTTTCAGCTTTTCTATATGTATAAAAACTTTCATAATAAAAAGCTGTGAAAAAAATTTGATCTATTTTGACCCTCAAGATATATTGTTCAAAATAATTAAAAACAAAATACACAATGGTGAAGAGCAGAGGCAGATGCGGGTCATGATGCTTAACATCTCCTGTGGCCATTAGACCCCTGGCTCCCTGATACCCGGTAGCTTTCAGTAGGCAAAAGGGGGTGGGATTCAGGGATATCCACTCCCACACGGATATGCATGGATTATCTCTGAAAGGGTACAAGAGAAACTGGTGAATAACACTGGTTGCCTCTGCAGAAGGAAACGAAGAGATTGGGAAAAGCTCTAAAAAAGAAAATTACTTTTCACTAAATACCTTGAACATTATAGTTTAAAAAATTTCCTGTAAAAATCAAGTTCTCAATCTTACTTGCCAGTATGATCTGTCATCTTTCTTATAGTGCCTAAAAACTAACCCCAGACAAAAAATTAACCCAGTTTTGCAAGTGTATTTTTATTTTCCAGTATTGCCTATAAAAGCTAACACACTATTGAAGTATAACTTAACTTTTTAAAAAGAAAACTATCCATACTATGCATTTTACTGGCATTAAAATGAATGAACTTGATTTGTAAATGATATATTGATAAGAAAACCAGTCAAAAAGTACTCAGTATATATGTATGATTAATTCAAAAAAAAAAAAAAAAAAAAGAAGGAAATGGCCAGGGATTTAGCTCAGTGGTACAGCACCTGCCTGGTAAGCATGAGGTCCTGAGTTCAATTCCTAGTATGAAAAAAAAAAAAAAAAAGAAATGGACATGTGTCTATGCATAGGCAAAGTTCTTTCCAAGCCAGACATGAATAATGATTGCTTACAAAAAGACCCAGTGATATGGTGGCAGAAAAGCTATTCTTTGCATTTTATACATTTCTCTGTTATTCATTTTGTTGTTAATAAGCATGTACATCTGTCATAGCTAATAAAAATATCTAACTATTCCCCCAACCCCCAACCTCCTGGCTATGTGGGATTCTCTTCCCAACTATTTCTTCATCCATCCTTTTTTTCGGGGTCTTTTTTTTTTTTTTTTTTTTTTTTTTTTTTTTTTTTTTTTTTCTGGTACCGGAAACCGAACTCACGACCTTGCGCTTGCCAGGCAGGTGCTAAACTGCTGAGCTCCATCCCCAGCCCTTCTTCATCCATCCTTGATCTCTATCTTATTTGTTAAAAATCGGTTCTTAAGAAAACATTGTTTTGAACTCTTTTCTTGTACCTGATTGTAATAATCTGTCCAAAGTTCAGGTCAAAGTTGTTAACTTGAGCGATGAAAATGGCAGCCAAAGCCTCATAGAGGGCTGTTCCATCCATGTTAATGGTGGCCCCCACAGGGAGCACAAATCTGGTGACACGTTTGTCTACACCATTGTTCTCTTCCAGGCACTTGAAGGTGATAGGTAGGGTGGCAGAACTGAGAACAGTAAAACAAGGTGCATCAGCTGAGGGTCCTGTAGTTCTGTCTGTGTTTGGTCTTTTGGGCAGACAGTTCCTTCCTCTCCGTAACTTAATGGGAACTAAGTCAGCACTTGTATAAAAGGGGAGCAGGGGTAGGAACAATGTGGGCCCGTCATGGGGTCACTTGGCAGCTGTCCTGCTTCTGGGTTCCTCTGAGGCCTCACTCATGACTTTTCCCCATCACAGTACCCTGTGCCAAGTCACTCTGCCATCTCAACTGCAAGAAGGTGATCGCAATGAATAGGCGACTTCCATTTTGTCCCCCACAAGGAATATGCGGTCAATGAATTTAAGAATTCCTTGTATCCCAGATAGATATGAAAAGGCAAATTCATTATTCCTGAAGTGTAGAACCCAGCACAAATGCCTCTATCTACCTCTAACCTGGGAAGCTCGAGTTCAAGATCAAATTTTAGACACATTGTCTTGGAGGAGTGTGATGGTTAGGCTTGCCTGTCTCTTTGATTGGCTTGAGAGATGATGCCTAGGTTAGTAAAGCACACACAGGGTGTGTCTGGATGGGGTGTGACTTTAGGGACTGCATCAGGTCCTTGGTCCCATTCTTTCCATGCTATTCCCTTGTGCTCTGTTTCCTGGACACCATGGAATGAGCAGATTTATTTCACTATGGACTTGCACCATGTTATATCTGCCTTAGAGCTAGCCTACCACGGACTGAAACCTCTGAAACTGTGAGCCAAGTTAAACCTCTCCTTTAAGCTAAGTTGCCCTCATCAGGTATTTTGTCTCAGTGACAGAAAAGCTCACCAATCCAGGCATTCATACCTTGAAGAGGTCCCGAGAGCTGTGATGAGTGCTTGCAGCAAACCTCCAATGAAGACCCAAGGGTTCTTCCTGGTTACCAGGAAGTAGAGGAGAGGTAGGACAATGACTGCATGAATGAGGAGGCCGACAATGACCGTCACTGTATACATGGCAAGCTGCCCTCCAATCACACCCATGTCTTCCATCTCAACAATTTTCCCTGCAATCAGGAAGAGGATACCCAGAGGGGCGTACCTATGGAGAAGCAACACATGCATGATTGAAAGTCTGATTTCTAATGGGCTATTCCATGCAAATTCCCCGGGATACTTTTAGAATTTATAGAAACTGTAAATTTCTTCCTTTTCTTTAGCATAAACTTTCCCTGGATATTGCTGTATCAGGCTTTCTTCTCACCCAGTCTTGCTCTAAGACACATTTTTATCCTCTTACACCTTTGTTTTTTTTTTGGTTTTTCTCTGGTACTGGGAACCGAACTCACGACCTTGCGCATGCCAGGCAGGCGCTTTTGCCGCTGAGCTAAATCCCCAGCCCCTCCCTCTTACACCTTTGCAAAAGGTAGGCACAGTGGTTCTCCTCTGTACTAGACAGTTCTCCTTTCATTGTACCTAGGCCACTTTACTGGTTTTCACACCTCCCCTTGCTTCTGAACACTGCCGAGTACTGGAACTGCCACAACCCACCTGACGGATCTCCACACTTTTGGGCAAATTATCCACATCACAGCCTGCTTCCTGAGTTCAAGCAAGAGACACATAACACCATGTTGCAGATTTACAGTCTGTTCTCTTACTCCAGGGATCTTTTTATTACTTTTCTCCATATTTCCACATCACTTAAACATTACTTAGTATTTTTCTTCAAGTCATCATTTTTACTTAAATGAATTTACTTTAAGAGAGAGTTTTACGTTACAGTGCAAATGGAAAACTAGTATCACTTGCTCTAAATAGTATATAAATAAATTCATAGTTATTACAGTTAATAATGTGCAAGCATGTTCTACCACAATTAGGTTACGGGTGTTGTAATTAAGTAATTATTGCCTTCAGGCTGCTCCTGCCATTTGTAAGCCTTCTCCTGCAGACCCCGAAGAGAATGAATGACTGACAACAAAATGACTTGGACATGCTGTCATAACACTTGTTGCCCGAACGCTCTGCTGCCTGGCTTTCAAACCTCTTTTCTGATGCGTGCAGTGAACTACTACTAAACTCACATTACCAAAAGCAGAGAAGCTATCACCCTTGGGGAAAGGGTCTTCTGGGAACTGCAGAGGACTTATTGCAAACTGAACAGTACAGTGCTTCTTTCAAAAGTCCTTTACAGATGCAGACCAGGAAATTATAGGAGTATCTGTTTTCATGAAAGTAATAACTCAGCGTTGAATGTATAGGCAAATGTATAGCTAGAAAAGCTACATGTGAGGTTCATTCAGTGGCCTTGAATGAGTTTCTTTCATGGAAGAGGTGAAAGGTGGAGACATTTTAATAATATAAAGATAAATGTCCACTTTCAGCCCTGCCAGGATTTCAAAGGAGCCTTCCAATTGGAGGCTCCTGTGGAGATCACACTCTGACCTGTCTTTGTGCCCAAGTTCGTATCTATCTTGTGCAAACTCCTAAAACATGGATTTCTCTGGGCTTTGGTGCCACTAGAGACAAAGGGCATTTTTAATCATGTTGGGGAGTGAGTGTTTTTCATAGCAAAGGAAGCCTTCCTGCCTCAGGTGCCAGGAAAGAGCTGGATATTAAAAATAAAGGATAAAAGGAAAGCAACCCCCACATGAGGCCTGAACCAAGCAAAGTGTTCTCTCCCTGCTGGGGAAAGTTTACATTCCAAGGTCAGTGTTCCTCTTTGGATTTAGTCTTTTTCTTTGTCTCCTGCTCTCAGCTTTATTAAAGGAAGTTCTGTTATAAATCGTGGCTTGTGTTCCACAGTACTTCCCACGAGGCCTTCTGTACATTGCGCCAGCCCTGGTGTGTACACCTCTTTCTTAGGGCTCAAACAGAGAGAGGAGACCTGAGTTCTTCCGATGGTGTAGGGCTTCTGCGTTTGCTTTTCTCTCGGGTGGGAATGCTATTCTTTGGGTACTTCGTGGGATTGGCTTCACCTGGGCATTCAGGACTTAGCAAACTCAGAGGTCTTTCTTCACCATGCAGGTTATTTTGTATTTTCACAGCACTTGTAACTAAAGCACCTGGATGATTTATTTAGTTGTTCATGTCTGTCTCCTTTCAAAAATGAAAACTCTAGGGGACATCCTTGCATACTGTTTTCATTGCTGTATTCACAGTGCCTTGCACAGTCTGCTTTTCATATAGTAGACAATAAATATGTTTGCAATTAATAACTGTGGGATGTGAAATGGGCCAGTGAGGAGTGGGATTCCACTGGCACTGTGGTAAAGGAGTTGACACCTTTTGAAAACAAGGAAGTAAACTTACTGAGAGGCTTACATATGGGTTCATGATCTCTACAGGTTCAGAAATGCATTGATTTTCTTGTGCTTACCAGAGTGAGATCACTGCAATTGGCCATCTGGCCTGGTGGTGTCTTTCTTAGCACTTCATGTATTTTTATGCCATTACGCATCTTTATATAGTTATGTAGCAAACAGAAATACATACCACATTATCACTGCAACCAATCTCATGATGGCTTCGTTGAGAGAATCAAAGAACTCTCGCAGGGCTTGCCCTTGCTCCTTCATGTTTCCAATCACAAAACCGAAGCACATGGAAAAGACAACTAGTCCCAGGGCGTTGACCCCATTCACCGATCCTGGAACTGGAACCATCTCCTCTGTGATCCGCGTGAGCGTCTCCATGGCCTCTGACACATTGTTTATCACGGCACTCACGAGAGTCTCGTTGGGCTGGATGGGCACTCTAAAGCTTCTCTTCTCATAGTTGGTTTTAAACTTAAAAAGAAAAAGCATACCAGGAATTAAAACTGATTTTTATTTTTTTCTTTCTGCTGTCCATTTCTAAATTTTCCACAATAATAAGCATTACATTGTATTTAAAGTAGAATGTTATAGAAATTACCCATTTGTCTATTAATCCATCCATCTACCATCTATTTCTCTATATATCTGTGGTAAACCCATATTCCTCAACAGACAAACAGGCATACCTAGATACACTCAGATACATATAATACTTGCACTCAAGCACATAATAAATCATAGTAGGAAGGAGATATCCAGCTAAAACCATTGGATTAAACACACACATGTGATTTTACTTTCTTCTGAAACCCCAATAAAATGACGATAATGGGATTTTTAAAAAGCTATAAACCCTAATATTCACAAGAGTCCTTTTATTTTATCCAGGTATCGTGCTACAGGCTCACAAACAAATTCTCACCCGCCCCTTTCTCCCGTATTCCACAGCCATGAAACAAGAATAGCTGCATTGGTTCTACCTCTTAGAGTTGTTGCAATGATCAAATCAAAAATAATATATGAAAATATCTTGTAAATTTTACAAGACTGTGCTAATGTTGGCTAATGATACTCAGAGACAAAGTCCTTCAGGAATAAGACTTAGTTGGAGATTTCAGTGGATAGTAAAAGTCCCAAATAACCAGTCATCAAGCTGTTCCTGATGTGATCAGTTCTTAAGAATAGGTGCCTGATGAGTAGCTGATGATGACATTTTCTTCAAGTTCATAGCGGCATTCCTTTTCTAACCGAAGAAATGACCTTTCCTCCCTAGCTTTGCATAGATGCCCCTAGCAGGGGATGGTAACAATATGGCTGGGACCACATGAGACAATGAAGCTCATCCCCATATGATTTTAAGGGGAGTAGAATTCCCGGTCTTGATAATGGTGGTTGCAAAGAAACAGCGAGGGTAATAATGTAAAGATGTTGACTAGATTTAGAGGGGAGGGAAAGAATGGCTGAACATGAAGTGCTTGGACATTTCTTTGCCAAGAGTAAGTGGGAGACTTTCTGGTCTGTTGGGAATCTATTATTCCCAAAGAAGTGCAAGCCTAGCTGTCAATACTGTGGACACATCCCTGACCAGTCAGTGGTACTGCTAGTAATTTCAAACAACAAAGAATCTAGTCAGTTCCTGAATCTCTTTACTCTGTTGGGTGCTTAGGTATTTTATAAGTTGTCATGGTAGATTTTCTATCCCCATAAGCCTTTTCTGTGTCTCCAACTCCTTCCCCTTAAACACAGTTTGCAGCCTACTCAGAAATTGCAACCCCGTTTGCATTCTGATCTAAGGCTTCCCCTTCAAAATCCTGTAAATGCCTTCCCAAACCAAATACAATAAATCTGTACAAATCAGCACTTTCCCATCTGAAAGATCTGGAAATCAGCATTTTTGATATCACCCAGAGCCAGCTAAATAACTGGAATAGTCAGATCCATGGTGCTGTGGTTGGTTGACTGGGTTGAAAAGGATTTATTATTTATGGTTATAGCTGTTTTTAAACAAAGAAAGTTAGATTTTGGCTTCTTAGGGTTTTTTTTTTAAAAGAAAATATTCTGCTTGAATTTTACAATGTGTACATGCACTATTAAAATAGTCGTAATAATTTTTTAAAGAGAAAAAATAAAAGGAGACTTAGATGTGTAAACACTGTTTTCCCTGAGGTTGGGATTTTGTCTTGTTTGTTTTAAGATTCCAAGCAGAAAGGTTAGGGAGCTGCCACGTAGGTGAATTGACAGCCTGTGAGGAAGGGTTGGGGACTGTTATTTAATCCAGAATGTCTGTTTTCCTTTTTATATTCTGGGCAGCAAAGCTTTTATGGTCAAAGGAGGTTAGAATGAACTTTGCTGTTTTTTATTCCCTAAAAATAAAATATATTTGTATTTACAATTCTGTGAGCCAAGAATTGCTTAGATACAAGGCTAAAAAGAACTGGACTTCGCATTAGCCTCCAGGTAAGTGTCTCATCGCCAGAATGTAGCTTTCTGGAGAACAAATGAAGTAGAAGGAAGTGGATGGAATCTCTAGTCAGCACAATGGATCTGAATTCTGGGTGGCTGTGCCATTTTCTATTTGGGAGAACTTGTGCCCATCACTTACTCTCCTTGTTCTTATAAATGAGAGCCTCACCAGTCTAACGAGGATATGATGCTCACAATATTTACATGAAGATTAAATATAATGCTAGTGCATGGCACACAACAGGCATTCTGTATATGCTGATGCCACTTGTTTCTCCTATGGTTCTTCTTTAGAATCCTGAAGGTCTTGAACAGATTTTAATAAGAACAGTCCAGAGATTTTTAAAAATCAAACCTAGAAACTCAAATAGCCAATTCAATCTTGTTTAAAGTAAGTTGTCTGAAATTCTGTATTGCTGGTATTGTTTTTGTGTTATTTTCTAAATGTCTGTGTGTTTGTTAACATGTTTTCGTTCTTTTATCTTTAAAATAAAAGAAAGTTGTTAATGCGTTTTATACTGGAGTTTGTTTGCTTGGTGGGCTTTCATATGTGAGCAAAGGGAGAGGAAGGGGATCTCCTGATCAGCCCTCTTTACAATAGCAAGGACTCAATGTGCTATTTGGGGGTAAGACCTGATACTTACTATTTGACAACTAGAAAGCATTCAATACAAGGTAAGAACCACTTTCCCCAATCCCCCAAATTTCCTAGAAAACTCTGCTGCTTTCCATTTGGTGCAGAGAAACTGCAGTGGCCATGCATGCATGGGTGGCTTCTCACTTGGTTTGATAAGCCAAAGAAAAGTTTCAAAAGTGAACGAGTTGCTGTAGTGTTTACCTGTTTAAAGCAAGCTTCCACCAGATTCGGAGGGAACATGTTTCTGTAAAGAAAACAGCAGTTACTTGACAAATTTCCCAAATACTGTAGTAGGCTTGTTCTTTCAATATTGTTTGATTGTGTCTAAGGTAAAGATTGCACTGAACTGAGTAGCAAATGGAAAAAGACAAAGATTTTGGAGGATTTTATGCCTTCAAATGGAACATGGTCATCACTAAGTGTGGCCTATGCAATTCTTATTTTTCATGCAAGCACCAATTCAACTCAACTGTCCTCTTGCCAGCCAGTGAGATTCCTTATTTGGATATTACATAATAAAAACACTCCTCCTAGAAAGATTGAAGTGAGACTGGAAATACCTTTTTATCATTAGCAGCGTGACTGACTGAGGTATTATTCAGCAGTGGTCATTTTAGTTATTGTGCTATGTGTTTAGGGAGCAAGTGTTCTGAATCAAAACCCATGGTTGGACTCTAAATTCTACTCTTCAAAAAATTCTCCCCACCGTCTAATGGGGGATGGGACATTGGCACTGAATTGCTGGAGTGTCTGAGGGTCTTTGGAAGCCAGTGGAGCGATGGCCCACAAAATCTGATCTTGAGGCCCGTGTAGCAGGGCTTGTCACTTCCTCAGAGACTGTATCAGAGCAGTGTTTGAGCTCATTCTGGGAGAGAGGCAGCACTGAGGCTGGGGAGCATGACATTGTCCAAGTCATGAGACCCATTTATGTCTCAGTTGACTCATCTGTTAAAGAGGAGACTGGATTAAATCATCATTACAGGTCCAAGATGGCAGATGGGGAAAATGTGATCCATGCAGTTATTTGAGATTCCAGAAGTTACATGCTTTCAAAGTCATACTTTAAGGCTATAAATTCTTGTCCCTTTCATTCTATTATCTAGCCCATCATATTTCCTTTTGTTCTCATCTGTGCTCTCTGGGCTTATTTCTATGATAGATGATACATTCCAGAGGTCCTAGGATAAATGCTGAAGCCAAGTGCCTGGGTGGTGCAGGATATTCATATCTTGTTACTAGGGCAAAGAGGGGCACAAACTCACAGTGCTCTGATGGATGAATCAGACTGGGAATGAAAAGATACCAATTCTTCAGGCAGAGGTACAAATGACAGGAAAAGTGGCTGTAATAAAAGACTCCTAACCCAAACTACTTGCGAGAGGGAGCTGGGGATTCAGCTCAGCAGCACAGCTCCTGCCTGGCAAGCGCAAGGTCGTGAGTTCGATTCCCAGTACCGGAAATCCCCCCCCCTCAAAAAAGCCAAACAAACAAACAAACTACTTGCGAGTAAACTTCATGAAAACATGATGAAAAGTTTCAAGTTACTGCATGAACTAAAAACATACTTGCTGGGTGACAACTTCTTAGAAAATTATATTAGAGGGTGACTTGCTCATTGTTATTAATTCCCCTGGAAAGGATTTTCAAGAAGAAACATCATGGGGTTGTGTGATTCCCATGGTGGGAACTGAGAGGTGCTGGAGATGAGACCCTCTGGCTCCCAAATCTCTTGTGAATCTTACTCCCACAGACCCACTCCTTGCAAAGAAATCAATTCCTTGAATGAGCTTTCTTCAGGTGGCCATGGGAAATCCTTTCCTAGTCACTTCGCTGCTAGGTTTCAGGAGGACAGCCTGGGTGGGCTACATGGTGGGGGAGTGCTAAGCAGATGGGGGATGTGCAGGCCTGTTCTGGAAAATCTCTAGAGCTAGAAAGGAAGAATTTCTAGATCTACTGTCTAGTTTGCTTTGCACACTGGTTGACTCCTAGGGTCTCCTATGAATCTGCATATGGATTCTCTTGCCTTCTGGTTGCCCGTGGGTTTGTCCAGTGGCACTGACAGTGGGACAGAAAAAGAAGTCCACGTATATATTCTCTTAGCGCTCTTGCTGACAAATTTGGTGGAAGCTCCCTTATTCCAGTTAAAGCTACAGCTCCTACCCTGAAGCCCCTCTCCCATGGCTACAGCTCTCTCTGGGTTCTATTAACAGCTCCCTTCCTACCCAGGAGTGGGACAAAATGGCTTCCTACTGTTACTAGCTCTCAGTCCCTCATCACCCCTGGGAGGTTCCCTTAACCATGCCTAAGTCTTTGCAAACTTTCTTCAGTGTTCCTTTTGAGTATGCAGCATGCTTCTTGCTAAGACCTGATAATACAGGGCAGATGTGTGGAAAACAAAGCAGGAAAGTGCCAGAATCAATCTTTGGCTTACTTCGCAGTTCTGTTAACAACCATCTATTACTGAGTTTGCTTCAAGTATTAGATGACTCATTTATGATCAATATCTGGTTTGTAATAAAACAGTGATAAAGAATTCATCCTTTGATATCCTAACTAATCTGCCAAATCCTTCCTTCACAAATAGTTTAAAAAGAAAGGTTTGGGACATGTATGACCAAAAGATCTGTAAAGTCCCTTAGGTAACTAAAGTTTTGTATAATGAACAATGATACACATTCTAAATTAGGGGTTCAATGGTTAGGCTAAACACCAGCCTTAAAGTATAAGACTTAAAAAGTAGGTTAAGAATTATTTATATTCCAAGGTGAGCATCACAGTGGAGAAAACTTAGTGATGAGATTCTGAATCCTAAAAGCAGGGCTCTCAAAATCTATCTCTTCTCCTTGCCCTTCTCACCTCTTCATATGATACCAGAAAATAGAACCTCACTTCAACTTCTGTTAGAAAGAAGTGGAGATGTGACCTTCATTTCAAGCCAGGCAAGGCTGGTTCAGTCAGATACCTCTTCCAGAGTTTGACTAGCTCCCCAAAATAAGGGGTTTGGGTAGTCAGAATATACCCAAGGGACAGGCTTGTAAGGACCTACCTGATTAAGTCGAGGAAGGCATCTGCAGCAGTCACTTGGACAATTTTGCCTTCTCTGTACATGTTTTCCTTTGTGCCCTTCCCAGGATGGATGATGATGACAATGATTATGCCAATCACCACAGCAATGATGGTGGTAGTCATGTAATAGACTACAGCTCGCATCCCCATCTTCCCTGATGCCTTACTATCTAGGGCCGCCATTCCTGGTGAAGGCAAACAGAAGGAGATTTCAGGAAGTCAATCCAGGGATTCTCCAGTGGAAGACAATGGGAATAGCATTTCCTTCTTCACTTCCTTACCCTTCTCCCACTCAGCAATATATGTTACAAGAACTTGGCCCCAGATTTATTCAGGGGACCACAAAAGTAGAGGGAAAAAGCCAGGATGGCCAGGAATCAGCTATGTAATCTCTCACTTTTAGCCCCAAGAGTTGAGTTTATATGGACAAATGAAATCTGCTCTCTAATGGTTTGAAACTACAGTGGAAATTTTTCCTTGGTTACTACTAGTTGGGGAACCTAAAAATGTGAGTTGTGCATGTGTGTGTGCATGTGCGTGCGTGTGTGTGTGTGTATAGAAATATTTAAAATATTTTCCAGCTGAATAATCAAAGTTTACTTCAAGTTCAAGAACTGTGGTGATTCACACAGATTAATCACGATTAAATTCTTTCCAAAGAATTATTATTTTACTAATGTTTTGGGGAGTCTTTTTAGTGTATTTCATGTACAACTTATGTTATTATTGTAATCACTTGCTGATCTATCTCCCATTTGCATCTCAGGTAAACATTGGCTTCTATAGCCAAAGTTCAGCTCATCTCATAAAATTAAAAAAATCATTTTGGTGGTGTTCTTCTCATTCTTGGACCTTGTCTTCCTCTACTTTGTCCCATAGGTCTAGGATATCTTGTCACATATTAAAAATACCTCTTTACCTCATTTCAAGATACCTTCAAATTCTACCTTAGGCAAAGTGACATCTAGGCAAAAAGAAAAAGACTCATGTCTTGAATGGTACCAGCTAGTTGGATAAATTTCAGTGTTTCTTGGGCTGGAACATAGTTGGAAATGGCACAAAACTCTCAAAAGCTAAATTATTTATAATAACATGGACTCTTCTGCTTCATTAGCTGTTTCCTCACTTTTCTTTTCTTTATCCACCCCAACTCATAGTAACATTAACATCCAAGTATAATAAAATCCAATTATAGTTAATCAGATTCTTTTATTTACTACTTAATATTGTGTCTCCACAAATGTATTAAACGTTATACTATGTGTGAATGGTAAATATCAGATTCTCATGGTGGTTTAACATTAGATAGTGACCATATTCACACAGACATATTTAGATTAAGATAAAATGTTAAAAAACAGTCTCCATGATTGCCACATGTTAGATTTGCCCCAAAATGTTGATTTGACACAAAGGTATTTGAAGGTGGGAATTGAATCCATGACCTTCAATTTATAATTTCATTTGCATCTGACTCATATCATTTGTAAGCATTTACTTTTTTATGGTACTGAGGATTGAACCCAACTCTACATTGAAGTATATTCCCAGCCCTCTTTATTTTTAATTTGAGACCAGTTCTTACTAAGTCACTAAATTGCCCAGGCTGGCCTCAAAATTTTGACTATCCTGCCTCAGTGTGCTGGGATTACAGGTATGTGCCACCATATCTAGTTTATTCAGTATTTAATATATTTTTAAACAACCAATATAGCAGACTATACAACAATCAAGTCTGAAATCTTAGTTAACATTAAACAAAACGGAGTGGGAACACAAACTCAGATCTTAGGTAACTAAGTTTAGTGAGTTTTCTGTGCCTAAGGATACCAAGTGCAGCTCCCATAAGTGAGGAGGCCAACTTTCATTTCAGTGCATGAACTTAACCCCTTTGTTTTGCCAGTGTCCCTGAAACCTAGGGTTGAGTATCCATGTATTGTGATGACATCCCTTCAGCACTTCAACTACATTATAAATGGCCTAATCTGCTGTCAGCTGAAGTATCACATCCTCCTCGCTCCACTCACTTTCATTCTCAGATCTGAATTACAGCTCAAAATATCTTGACTGCCCCCTGCTTGCAAAGATTTCTCTCAGAAGGGGCCCACTCTCTTTGCCACGATTGCCTGAACTCGTTGACACTGAAGCCTGTGGTTCTTTTGCTTCTTTCCCTGTTGACCTGGTGAGTGGTGTAAACACACGAGGCCGGATAGCTCTTTTAGGAGGCACCAGGAAGCAGTATTTTCTTCCTCCAAGATGCTTCCTTTCCCTCTGGCCTCCCATTCTGTGGTGCTGTTCCATTTTCAGGCCAGCTCTTCTCTGACGCGCTTGCCCACTATTCCCGACTGATAGCTATTCAGAAAGAATGCCAGGTGGTCAAGGTAGCATTGGAAACCAAAGTGGCAGACACAGGAGAAAAGTGTCATGGTCCTCCCCCACCCCTGGCTAGAAAGACAAGGAAAGTGATCTTAGTACTTACTGCTGTAGGGCAGTCACTCTGGGAAATAAAGTTTATATGCTTAAAAGTTATTATTTAAATAAAAACTGATGTGAAATTATTGTCGCCATACTTTGCAGTTCTAAAGTAGCTGATAATAACCATGGAAAGCCACTTCCTTAGCAGTAAGCACAGAAGGATAGCCAGATGAGAGGCCCCACCAGTTCTGCGTGTTGGCCCTTTTCCTTCCAGAGTAAGACCACAGCTGTTGCTGCTTCAGCCGAGGAACGGAAGGGCATCTTCACGAACCAACTCTACATAGGCTCTTCTGACATCCCACACAAGATCCCTTGCTCACCTCTGCTCCCGGGGTACTCCAGCTTGTAAAACTA
Source organism: Chinchilla lanigera (assembly GCF_000276665.1). Taxonomy (NCBI): domain Eukaryota; kingdom Metazoa; phylum Chordata; class Mammalia; order Rodentia; family Chinchillidae; genus Chinchilla; species Chinchilla lanigera. Next base: position 21,431,172 of record NW_004955426.1, on the reverse strand, counting down.
AAGAAACCACCAGGAACAAGGCCACACATTGTCACCAGGGCAACAGCAGGACAGATGTGTACCATCGGTTACACATCCAATGGCCTTGATACTGGTGCAACCAGGAAAACCGAGCAAGGACTCTGGAAGACAAAACCCCAAGTGAGCAGGGCATCGTTCTTCCTCTCACGCCCCTGAATCTGAGACCATCCTCTTTCCCTATTCTTGTGTTTTAGGCCAGGGACTAAACACATGTGTCAGGGTGTCTGGGGTAAGGTCAAAGTATTAAATCACTTAGCAGAAAGGCAGTTTTAGCAGAAATATCCTAATATTTGCACTGAGCTTTGTCACTCATTTTAAAACACAGGGAAGAAAAGAGTAGTAGGGTGGTGAGGACATAGGAAGTCACTTGGGTATGGAGAACTTGTGAGAGCATGCTGCATCAACCACCTAAATAGACATTTGAGAAACACATCCCAGAGCAAGTAATAAAGATCATGATTTTGACTTGTCTCTTTTCCTTCATCTGATCTGAACTAAGCTAAGCCAGACCCATTTAAGGCATCCTGATGTTTTTAATCATGAAAAGAATCTGTTATCAAGATCAAAATTCTTCAAACCCAAAGAAATTCTATATTGCACTATTGCTGCAAATACCACAATGGTTCTTCCAGTTGCAAGGACATGTTTGTTTGCTTGTATATGTTGTATATTATGACTTAAGTTTATGCTGGTCCACCCATTCACTTACCAGGTTCTACCTCTCACTGGTGTTATAGATTCATTTGACTCCATGACCACTGTACAATGCAGGTATTGTTGACACTATTTTACAGGTGAAGCAAAAAGAGGCCAGAGAAGTTAAGTAACTTGCCTAGTGTTGCACATGGGAAAAGACAGATCCACATTTCCAGAAGAGTACTTTCACTATTATACCTCTCCTATCATGGACAAGCAAGGTGTTGTCCACACTGCATTTGCTTCTTATTCAAGCTAACTTTCTGTAGCTTTCTTGCATTGAGTTCAATGTTGAGATGACGTATTTGGCTTGAGAAGAATCCTCTGCAGGATGTTATTGTGGAAAGCCTCTGATCAATTCTTCTGCATTTCTTAAATGTCCATGAAGACAGAGCTGAGTAATGCTGGTCAGCAAAAACAGCAGCTGAGATATCAGTGCAAATTCTTCACCATTTTAGAAAGACAGCCTAGAGCACGCATGTTCATGGCCCCCAGAGGGCCATGAATTTTTTCTAACTGTGATCACTGAAACTTTATTTTTCTTACTCATGATCTGTTCATCAATAGCCAGTCATCAAGCAAGAAATTATTTCTGCAAACCTACTGTAAATTCACCAATGAGTTAAGCGTCAACAGGAGATTGAATAGAAAGCTTTCTAGAAAGTAAAAGATCAAAAACTTTGCTTCACATACTTGAGTACTTTAGGCAGCGTCACTTGGAAGAGAGGAAAGGAAGAGAATTTCTTGGAGCAAATACGTAATTACTATTTTATTTATGAAGACAGTCTTTTGGTAATCAGTTTAGCACAAAAAACATTCACCAAATTAATGGGATTTTGTAGGAAGGAGAAAGAGGTATTGTTTCATAAATATATATGTGCAACTCTGCAAGTCGGTGTTATAAGTCAGATTTCTTTTTGTATAATATTTAGGATTACCTCTTGAGTAAATGAAATATGTAATCAGCCAAGCATTAAGGGGTAACATCAGTAATGCCAGGTTCCCAAGGTTTTATCATTTGCCAGAGCTTCACTCTCTCAAATGATGAAAAATCTATGCCTTATAAATTAATGTATTTCAGTCTATTCCCCCCTAACAATTCCTGTCTCTGGTTTGGAACTCAAAATCTAAAGAAGCGGCCTTCTGTTTTGAATTGTCTTTCCACTTATCCTCATGATTTTTCATTGTTCTTCCAAGGCCCTTGGCCCGGGCCCAGAAAGACAGAAAAGGGTGATGGCAACTGCTGATTAAAGGAGATTGTTCTGCTTCAGTTTTTATTTTAGATATGTTCCTTCTCCATGATGCGTTTCCCAGACAAATATGTAATGAAAGCCGCCTGTTCTGAGACCTCCTAGAATTTCAAGTTGGGCAAGCATACAACAAGGAAATCTGGATGAGCTCTGATATGTACCGTATTCATGGGAAAACAAGGTGAGGGAGGGGGTTTCTTTAGTAGGAAAATTAAACTCTGAAAGACTGAATAAAATCTAGGAGGTACGATAGACGTTGTGAAAGGGAAGGAACTTGCTCAAAAGGGAAGAACAACTGGGATGAGGGAAAAGAGAAAAGAAAGAAGGGAGAAAATACACACACGCACACACACACACACACACACACACAGGATAGCTAACATAGTGGTACTACTGACTTTTATTGCTCTATTGAAAGGAACAGTTAATGTTTAAGTGTAGGATCAATCCTACATGTCTATACTTATTTATCTGCGTATCCAAATTGAAGATATCAATATGTAATACAACAACCATTGTTAATTTCCTATCACCTTGTCCGAGATTCTGTATTGCTTATATTGTTTTTGTGTTATTTTCTAAATGTATGTGTGTTTGTTAAGATGTTTTCATTCTTTTATCTTTAAAATTTAAAAAAACCCAACCAACCAAGTAAGTAAATAAATAATATTGATTTAAAAAAAAAAAGAAAATATACCACTTCATATGTATGGATTGAGAAATTGGTCCCCGGGTCCTAAGTAGATGCCCCCTACTAGATTTAGGGCACACTGTCTCTCCAGGAAAGGGGGTGGGGCCAGAGTGTCAAAAAGCTCACAGAGGACAGGCATGGAGGGTAGGGTGTGTATACCAAGCAAATCATTTTAAACCTCTGTCCAAAATTGTAGATATTTTTTCTGTACTAAAGTAGCTTCTTTTGCTACCTCTATAAATTAAACTAGATTATAAAAAAAAGCAGAAAGTTCTATGAGCCTATGAGTGCTGGAACTGAAGGCAAATCTTTAAACACTAGGTTCCAAATTGTTGGTAATAAATGATTGTACCAGAATTTTAAATGAGTTAGTAAGCAGGTTGTAATCTCCAAACTGAATCTAAAACACAAAGTCAAAGACTGAAGGCCAACACTGGGTATTTCAAGAAGAACCTTCCTTTAAAAAATAGATTTATGGCTCCGGTGAAGTTAGGGTGCCTGAGTTCTGTTTCTGGCTCTGGAACCATGTGGGCTTGGTAAGCCTCGGTTTCCTTATCTGTACTGTGTAAACAATGAAAGTTGACATAAAAAGGGGCTTTCATATGGTACGTGGCACATGGTAAGGTTTCAACACATGTTAGGGGCTAGTATTACTAATTAAGTAGATAAATTTTAAACATACTATTCACAAAGTATTATTGGACCTTTCTAAGCTTCTATTTCTCACCTCCGAGAAGTTAATAATACCTATATTACAAGATTAAACACATGAAGATGCATACAAAGCAAGCCCTTGATAATGACAGTTACAATCAGTCTGTGTCTCCTTCTAGTAGAATTTTAGTGCCAACACAGCAGGACCGTCTGTTTTATTCATTGCTGTAGCCTCAGTGAAAGAAACCAAAGAACCACTAGAACAATGCCTGCACATGGGAGGCACCCAATAATTATTTGTTGATCCAACAGTCGTTGTTATCGTGCTGGGTAGAGGCCACACACATTTTTTTTTTAACACTTAGTTTGGGTTACTATATGGATTACAAGTATTAATGTTGCTTTTGTTCAAAATATGCTGAAATTCCAACTCGGCAATTTTGGTTGATTTTCTCTGAATTAATCTAAAATAGGGAGGTTCATTGTATCTGGAACAATGGGAGACAGACCTTGTGAAGAATCAGTGGTGTGATAGCACTTGGACTTTCATTTCTGGAGCTGGGACCCCCTTCACTGCAAGGTGTCTGCAGGCAGGTAAGAAGCCCAGGAAGCTGGCTGACCTCTACTCCTCATGAGTATGAACGCCTCTTCCCCTCACTTGTCCTTGGTCCTCCCTTTCCCACTCTGACACTATTTTCCCTCCTTTGCTAACATATTTCACTCTTGCAAATGAGCCTATTGAAGTCACTGCTGTCATTCTACCCGTTCATACAGTAACAGAGGAATGAGTGGATAAACAAAACTGAACAAATGCAGCGACGCAATGTAAAAGGTACTTGCTATTGTAAGTTTAGGTTTGCAAACACTGGTATATACTCCCACTCAGTAAAAGCAGTGTTTAAAAAGAAGCCAGGAGTTCCAGTGTTCCCTGGGAAAATGAAGCGCAGAAAAGCAAAAAAGAAACATTTTCTCATGAAAGATCATTAAATGGAAAAAAATCAGTAGAGCAGACAATATTATTTGTGGCAGAAAAAGTCAAACAAATCATTTTTACCCTCAGTCTGGTGTCACTAAACCTGTAATTCCTTTTCTCTGGCTACAGGTGGCTCTGAGAATGAACCTGCAAACAGCGAAGGGAAACTGGGGCCCAGTTTCCACCACTGCTACCACTAATATCCCAAAGCTCCTAGTGCCCTTTGGCTTCACCTTGGAGGTGGAGCCTCCCTCTCCTGGGAATCCAGCTGGTGGGGGCTTCTCAGTGGTTTCTCTACAATGGTCTTGACCGTTCAATAGACTCATTACAGCCTAACCCAGCCTTGCGGTGGTTCCGGTCAGGGAGTTTGCCAGGGAGCCCACCGCAGGGACTTCCTCTCACTCTCAGCAAGGTCACAGGAAACTTGGAAAAGTGACTCTGAAATTCTCTTCTCAGAGGCCCCCAGCTGCCGGCGCAAGACCCACTGTGAAGTGATTTAGATACCCATTTACCCTTCACATTAGCCCATCCTTCGCTCACAGTATTGGAATGTGCTGCACAATATGCTTTTTTGAAGAGGAACCAGAGAGTAATTCATCTTCTTTATGTGTGCTAAGCAGAGCAAGAGGGAGAGGCGAGCGGGACCCACGACGAGCTGGGGAGTAGTGATTAGTAACAGCTGACAGCCTCAGACCAAGACCCTTTCTTTGGTTACCTCATTGTAACAGCCGAGCACAAAGGAATGACTGTCCTCTTGCCAAGACTTAGAAACCAGGACCACGGAAAATGGAAGCAAAAAAAGTGTGTGTTGGGCAGTGGGGATAACCGGCTGACCAAAGAGCCCCTTGGTCATACCTGAAAAGTGACTTGGGAAAGAAAGCTCTGTCCTCTGCAAATGTGCATCTTAAGAGTCTGTGGGGTGGACCATCCACCAGCAGCCACCAGGAACGTTAATATTAGCGGGGAGAGTAGGTGAATTCACTATAGAAAGAGCCTGCAGAGAGCAGAGAATTGCTTTGGTTTAATGAGAGGAAGTCCTTTGAGGGCCAGAGCCCCAGCCCCCTCTTCTTTTTTTTTTTTCCGGAAAGAATTATGACTTTCACCCAGCCACTGGATGAGTGAGTAGCTTGCCCTTTCTAAAACAGCCCTCTTTACTTTGGATTACATTTCCTGCTATGGAAAAGACGTTCCCACATGACTTTCTTAGGAAGATGGTCAAGACAGCCTGTTTCCTAGGTGGCAGAATGCTGAATGGCCATGACCGAATTCCACAGCTGGGCTCCACTTGTCCAAAGTTAACCAAAGGGCGTCTAGAGTTGACTGCAGAGCATGTCAGACTTCAAGGGGCGCCCTTTCTTCCCACGGAAGGCCTGTCTCTCACAGAAGAAAAGGAATTGAAATGAAAGACTCATAGAAGTTGAAAGGAACATATGGGTGCTGAAAACCAATTGGACCTGGCCCTGCTTCCCAAAAGAATCGCTGAAGCAAGAGTGGGCCTCCAAGACTAGTGCTCAGGCTGAGAAGTAGCAGACTCATGGGGCCAAAGGAGCTGCACACACCCGTGTGAACGAAGTCCACCCATCTCCCACCCCTAACCCCACTCCTTGCATTCTAGAGCCAGAATGCAACCTGACCATGCTGAAATGGACTCAGGTAGGTTTGTGGCTTGAAACTGAAATTAATATCATTCAAAAAGATGAATTTTTTATTAAAAAAAATCAGAGAATAGAACACATTCACTTTATCTATTTTCCAAATTAAATCCAGAGATATGTACCTTCTGTACTCTATAAATAAATACATTTTAAATAAAATTCAGGTCCACATTTGGCCGAAGGAGGGAGGGAGGGAGGGAGAGACATCTCTGGGGACAGAGTTGGGGGCTGAGGAGAGGAGAAGGACTGTGCAGAGGACAGAGAAAAGAAGACGAAGAACAGAGGCATTTGGGTGAAAAAGTTCAGCAGGTGCTTTTATTGCCATGTATTTCTTGGACTGAGGCCAACAACACTCGCTTTTAGTCGTGATTATTTTTCTCTGCATTTAAAAGCTCTTCAATTGTTCTTATCTAATCTATAAAGGAATAAAATCTCTGACCTAGGGAGGCAGAGATTATATTCTTCCAGCTACCTGAGCCAAGCAATGAAGCTGTATCTCTTCATAACAGTGAAAACTTGTTCCAAGTTCTGGAGTTCACTGGCTTCCCTCATCTCTGCCTTATGAGTAGTAAGAGAACACTCTCTTCTTGGAAGAGAAAAAGCTGCATTTCTGCCCCAAGGCCTAAGGGCAACAATGGAATCAAATTATTTCTGATATATTCCACAAGTAGTGGCTGACATGTCTGTAGCTTTCTTTCTTTTCTGGAAGGAAGTTGTTACTGGATGTTCTACTTCACTTTTGTAATACCTATATACTCAATTTATTTAGCTTTTCAACTTTATATATTTTAATTTTTTTTCCCCCAGGGGATTCTTAGGAATTCCTAAAATTCCCCAATGAAAATTGTGGACAACCCCCTATATCAAACTTCGCTTATCCTGAGTAGACTTCAGGAATCTAAAAGAATATACAAAGAAAGGATGCAGATGTGTCATTTAGTTGACTTGAGATGGATGTTGAGTGGGATGGATTGGTAAAATAATCCTTTAACTTGAAATTTAGGAATCAGATTGATGATGACCCAGTCACCAGTGTCTGGAATGAGCAAAACCAGTGGATGAGTGCATTTGAGTGAAACACAATCATAATAGATGATTCTTAAAAAAGAGGCAGAGTACTGGAGACATTGTTGTTTAAAAAAGGTAAAGGAAAACAGGGTGCAAAACACTGGATTTTATGTGAATGATTCAGAGGGCTTTGAGTATCCCATCACAGATAATAAATGTATTGGTGAGGTAGCTGAGTTAGACGAAGGATAACTTGCTTCATCTGAGAATGACTACTAATTCCTTTGCCAATTAAAATATTTTCAATTATTTATGCAGTGATTCAGCATTCATTAAAGACTTTCTCGATGCTTTGGACAAAGACATGACAACTGGGCCTCTGACATACAGCTGTTCCTCTGTACCTTGTACTGGCTCTAGGACCCCCTTAGATACCAAATATGTGGATGCTGTAACATAAAATGATGTAATGCTTGCATATAACTTACATGCATCCTTCTGTACACTTTAAATAATCTCTATGCTATTTATAGCACCTAATGCAATGCAAATATTATGTAATTAATTATTACACTATAGTGTCTAGAGAATAATAATAAGAAAAATGTCTGAATATAGTCAGTACAAAGTAAAATTTTTCCCTGAATGTTTCTTTTAATCTATAATCAGTTGTATCTGAGGGTGTGGTATAAGGAGACACAGAGGGTTATTTCTTACAAGCGGTACCATTTAAAACAGCATATTACTGTGAATTACCCTGAATGAGTAAAACACATAAAAGTATCAAGCTGGGTGATTTGCACTAGAACTGGAAAGAAAACTGGGACATCTATTGGTAAATAATGAAGGAAATCATTGGAATCACTGTGAACTCCAGAGCCAGATTGTTTTGAATCCTGGCTGCTCCACTTATTAGAGAGTCAAGATATGAATCCTCTCAGTGTCTTGCCAAATAGGGCTTTTCTGAGAAATAAATAAATAAATATATGTGATACATTAAGTGGCATGTACACCAGTGATGATTTTTATTGTTTCAAAAATATTTTTAGTTCTGAAGGGTCCTTGGAACAAATATGAGAACTCTGTAAAATTAGAGCCTATACTCCCTGTGTTAAATGCTTTCTTTTTTAATCTTCCCAAACAACCCTCTAAAGTGGGGAGTAACAATTGTCAATGCCGTTTATGGATTAGGAAACCAGGAGGTTAAATCCCTCACTCAAGATCATACCACTAAGAAAAGGCATTGCTGCCACCTGAGTTCGATGTTTTTCTAATCTTGAACCCTTCATTTCAATCATATACATACTGCTTTGGAGATTCTTTGCAAAATAAATTCTTTGCCCTGGGCATATATCAATTGTTGATTAGCACTTGATCCACCTAATAGGGAATCATGCCCAAGATCTGTTTAAGTTAATAATGAAGGAACAACACATATCATAGTAAAACAGGATGATACATCCATTGTAAAGTAAAGCATTGATGACAAGGGCTACTTCCCAGCAAAGGACCTTTGCACTGGAGTCAATGCTGACATCACAATATGGTAGCTTTATACAGAAGGTGATAAAGTAATGGCTATCCCAATTAAAGAAGAAAGAAAACTCAGCCACCCATAATAACACACTGCAGAGCCTTGGGTAGTCCCTGGAATGCACAGGCGACTGGTGAAACTCTTCCCTTCCTCCAATCTGCATCCTTTCTCCAATGGTCCTCATGTATCATTTCCAGATGCTCCCCATCTGTAGGGTCCCTTAGCACCTCCAGTCAATGCCCTAAAGCTCTGGCCCAAACTTTTTTTGCTCAGCTTCTTTTCCTACTCAGGCTCACCCTATTATCCCAGCAAACTAGACTGCTCAGTATTCCCTAGATGTGGCTTGGGTTTTCCTGTTTCTGCATCTTTGCTTTCAAGTGTTCCTCTGCTCGCACCCTGACTTCCTGTAGAAATGCTACTGCTAGTCCAGTCCCTAAATTCCCAGAGCACATTCTTTACGCTTCTTGGCTTCACAGTCTGCTTTGCTTTCCAGTCATGTGTGTACTTGTTGGGCTGTCTATTTAAATTTTCAACTCCTTGAGGCTAGAGACTAGCAGTGTCTCTTTGTATCTTTATTGCCTGCATTGGTCAGCACATTGCCTGCCCAAAACAGGAGTCCAATAAATGTATCCTGGACTAGATTCAATACCACCTTAGAAGTGGCTGCTCCACTTTGTCAAGTTCTGTCCTGAATGTGCTTAGTGCTAACCAAATTACTCCCAACACAGTGTGACCAGTGCAGAATACAGTGAACTATTAATATTTCTACTGAGGAAGTATACAGCTACATTCATTCTATTTTAGCCACCACTTCCTACTGTTGGTTCATATTAAGCTTTTAGTCACATGAATGGCTGCCAAGCTCAGTTGCTCCCCATCCTGTAATTGCACAACTGCCTTTTGAATCTAAAAACAGTAACGTACGTTTATTCCTTGCTCAACTTCATCTCGTTGGTTTTCATCCAGCATTGCAGCCTACTGAGGTCATTTTGATTGTGATTATAGGCATAGGTAGTGAAAACCATCCTTTTTTGGGCTTATGTCATCCGAAAACACTAACAGGTACTTTCTATGTCTTTGAGTCATTGACAGAGTGAAGTAGAAGAGGGTTTCTGGAAAAGCACACCAAGGTACTTCTCCAGTTGTCTTTCCAGGTTGACATGGAGTCTTAAATACTTCCTAAGTCTGAATGTTCAGTCAGTTCCAAATCCACTTCAATGTTTTTATCAAGACAATTTTATTGTCAAAGTATTAGGGAAGGTTAAAAAATTTCAGAATAACCAAAACAAATTAGATCAGGAATCCTACAGACAAAATGTTATTATAGGGAGTATTTTTATAAATGAAAGCAGTTTTTATAGCACGTGGAGCTATTACAAGATATTTTGTGACAATACTTTAAGAATGACTTTGTAACTTTAAGAAATAATTCTTTTTTCATTAGCATGCTATTTATAGCCAATAACTGCTGACAATTATGACAAGTAAAAGAAAAGGAAGAAAAAGGCCACCAATCAATCACACATAATGTAAGAGTAATAATAATTCAACATTCATAACTGTAGATATAAGCCATATGGTAGTGCACTTAATCACAGTGTGCCGTGCTGTGTCCTAGATTAAGTAAAACATATAATATTGCCTCAATCTTGCACTCCTTCAGTTTTTGGTGCTGAGAATAAAAACCCAGACCCTCCAATATACTAAAGTGCTCTACCGCTGAGCTACATCCCCGGGCCTGTACCCATTTTAATACAATGAAAACTTGATTATAGAGAACATAATCCCATATGAAATCAGCAAACACCCTTGGAAACCAAGCATGTCATCAAAAAGCCAAAATTAAATGTCTAAAACTGGGGCTAAGTCATGGCTGAAACCCTCTTGGTTTGGTGAAGAAGAGGATCAATGACGTATGAAAGGACACCACCAATTAATGGTGAGCTGGGGACAGAGCGAAAGAAAGCTTCAAGGCCTTTTGTTCACCAAAACAGTACACAAAGCTCTATGTAAGTGACCAACTTGAAACCGCTTACATTTATATCAAATGTAATTTTCCTCAATCTTGGAAAGTCACGGGCTTTCTTTTTTTTTGGTTTTTCTCTGGTACCGGGAACTGAACTCACGACCTTGCGCTTGCCAGGCAGGCGCTTTGCCACTGAGCTAAATCCCCAGCCCCCTCACGGGCTTTCTTGACAACGTAGTTTCTAAAAAATTCTGATGTAGAAAATATATAGTGATTTCACTTATGCTCAAGGGCAACAGAGCATTTTCTCCTTTGGAGACATCTAGACGCGGCAGTCAGCACTACTCAGGTGGCAGCAAGTCAGCTGACGGGGGCTGAAGGAACGTGCAACATAATCCCTGAAACTGGCTCCTGACTAGGCAGTCACTAAGAATGCCATCAGAGGACCGGGCCATGACTGAGGAAACAATTCTCTCCGGGCAAGTGCGAGGAGGGGCCTTACATCTGATACTCTCCAACAAGGAAGTCAGAAGGGCCTCTGAAGTTAAGGTTTACACACTGAAACAGAATCTCACACTACTAGTCATCACTGACACTCCTTCTGTGCCTACAGATTCAGGGAAGTCACCCCCACAGCTGTGCTCTGCACCAACTCACCTCCAGATCTCTCCCGAAACATGTACGATGAACATTTTTATTGCTGTTGTTACTGTGATTTCCACTTCAGAAATGAACCCAGAATGCCAAAGTAACTTCTTCCACAGGGATTTAGTACTGTGACTGGTACAGAAATTAGTCTGGTAGCTCCCAAGTTTGTATTCTTTAAAAACCAGACAGGAATGACCACAAATAAGCATAGCCAGACTGAGTGTTTTCTGTACCCCCTGAGGGAGTTCTGATTTGACTTCCTGATTTGATATCTAGTCTCTCTGCAGAGGAGGGAGATCCAGGGCCTGGAGTTCAGGTCTAACACTTCTGTGACTTCCTCCATCAGCATGTCTCATGGCAAATGAAAGAGCTCAATATTGAATGAATTAACAACCTCAGCTAGACAATACTGCTGTGCATGACCCAGACAGCGTAGATGCGATGACGAACAGGAACAAAGCATGAACACATATGGCGGATGCTGCCAGGACCATTTACAACACAGCCAGTGCAAGTAGGAGCTACACACGGTCTGACAGGGGAAATACAGCAAATGGTGCAGTCTGTGCCTGAGATGTGTACTGACGGTCTTACGGAGATCACTGTGCATGGGAAATGCCTCACGGATGCTATACAGTAGTTTTCCAGTCAATAGGAAGGTACAATATTTCAAATAAGGACAAAAGTGGTATAAAGAAATGAGGTGAATGAATGGAATACCCATGAATGGAGAATCAGTATGCAAGATACACAGATGAGCCTTCACCTGCCATGGAGGGTTTTGAAGCCAGAGAAGATTTCCACCAGCTTAGCCACCTCATATTGCACTTTGTGAAGCCAAACAATTTTCAGTGTGCTCCCAACAGTGTGGAGGGATGTGAGAACCCCTCAAAGGAGGATCCAGGGTCTTCTCCAGTTAGGCTGATAAGGAGAGCATTAGCATTTTCCAGATTTTCAGCTAACCATCCTTGGCTCATCTGAGATGTATGCATTGAGCACATTTTGATTCCAGGTATAGGAATCTATAGCCTGTCTATTCCAGGCTATAGACAGAAATCTAACTTAGTGTTTGCTTTCAAAGCTCATGAGCCCAGGGGCACGAAGCATTCCCCAATGCAGAAAGCATGAGGCATTAGAAAGGTACCCACAGCTGGCAGAAGAGAGGGACTAGGGGAAGGAGACCTGGGGAATCTTGAATAATCCGTAAGTTGGAGTTCTGGCAGCATGACTGAGGTCTATCAGAAAAGCTCACCCAAAAAGAAGGTGCAGTGTTGGTGCCAAATCAGATCTGTTCATGCACGTTTACCAGAATCAACTCGGAGAGCCAAGAATTTAATAGCAGTGTTGTCAGGACCAATAAATAGGTTAGGGGAACCAGTGAGAGGTTAAAGTGGAGCCAGAAGTTAAGCATTTATGTGAACGCGGGAACACACTGAAAGTCTAAGTGCTGTTGAAATTCTAATGATGAGACATGAAATAGCCCAACTTTTGAAAACTACTGTCTCTCACAGTGCTACCGAACACCTAGCATCTGTTCACGTCTATTCTGAGCCGTCTCCTTGGGGAGGAAACGTGAAGGGATTGCAAGCAGCTGCTGAGAGAAGTGTGTCAGCAGGGGATGCTCTGTCCACACTACGACTTTATGCTCCAACACATTCATTAAGCAACAACATTCATGATCATGCAAAAGGGGCAAGGAATTTCATTGCAAGGTAAACATGAGGTCTATGCTTCTAAAAGGTCACAAGATACTTAAGGAGTACATCTTAGAAAATGCATTAAAAAGTGAACTAGCAAATCAATCTGGCTTCTCACACGGAGCTTACAAAGCTGTCTCTGTGTTCCTGGAGAAAATGCCCGAACCATTTCATGGCCTGCAATTTATAGGAGCCATGTCAATTTCTCCCATTCTAAATTTGGAGATATGAAGTTTATTTTATGGTTTGGAGAATATGTGTGTAAGGCTCTGAAGAACTGTTCCTGGTAAAACTTGCTTCTACTGTGGATTTATATTCTAGAGTCACTAGGGAAGAATAATAAAGCCATGTGATACAGCGGTGTTATTAGTACATAGCTAGATTGGGTTACTTTCTTTTTATGAAACATTCTAGGCTCAGCTCTTGCTCTGTGGGTAACTCTGGGAATTCTCCAGAGGCCTAGGGAAGATGTGAATCTAGCTCTTTGTTTCTGTAACTGTACACCTGTTATTGGTGCAGAGGATGAAAAGAACACACCAAACACACATTGTTCTATTTTTAAGCTATTGTACACAGCTCTAGGGGAGGGAGAGATGGCATTTCTCCTCCTGAAAGTTACAAGAGCACAGCTATTCTGCTGTAGAGTAAACTCATTTTCCAAACTTTGGGGACAGTCAACCCTAAGTACTGATGGAGAGTGAATGGTGTGCATATGTGTGTAAACAAGCTCATGTGTGTGAGCGCCCACTCCAGTTGGAGCCTGGGTGCCAAAATAAATTTTTCCTCACACCCAGAAATGCCTGTCAGGGAAGCAAACTAGCTGGAAAGAAGAAAATCTCATGTAATGTTCACTGTTTCAATGGCGTGCACATGCACACACACACACTCCCATGTCTTATGGCAGAATTGCACACTATGGCTTTCATAGGCATCTCACCAAATATTAATTGAAAGATCAATCTATCAGTGAACCTTTCCAGGAAAAGCATTGGAAAGCTCTCTTTACCTGGAGAAGGAGGAGGAGAAGGAGGAAGGGAAAGAAAAAAGAGGAGGAGGAAGAGGGAGAAAGAAGCCAATTGGTGAGGCACAGTATTTCTCTAAGTCAGGGGTCCAAATGTTGGCTTTTCTGGTCTAATGTTGCTTGAAAAAGCAGTGTAATGTTTTTAGACCTTAGAACAGAAAAGATACAAGTTACAAAAAGCCTGCAGACCTCCAATATATTTCCAAAATGTGTGATGCAATATGTAACACTGTAAAAAAATGAAAGTGGAGACTTTCACAACACTTTGTAAAGGAACTTGGAATCTCAAGTAATGACTGTTGCCAGCCCTGGGGGGTGGAGTGTTGAACAAAACAGTCCCTGCTTTCCTGACACTTATTGTTGGGTGGAGGACATGAAGACTGATAAGAGGCCACCTAACTGCACTGCAAGGGTAGGACAGGCTTCCTGGAGGAAGTCACGTGCACAGTAAGATCTAAAGGTAAGGGAGCGTTTCAGGTGGGAAGGTGGGGAAAAATATAGGCAGACATGAGGCGGAGCAGTGGGATGGAGAGCAGGAGTGAAAAAGAAAGCAATAGGAGCCATGCCAAACTTGCTTAGAAGTTCGGCTTATTCCAAAAGCAATGTGGGGAATGAGTTCAGAATTGAGTTTTAGAACAGTTATACCGTCTTCATGTTAAAACAAAAAAGCAGGCAGGAAAAGAATAAGAGTCTGAGGAATGTGGTGAGGGTTAGGCAGGGAGACTAGAAAAAGTTACTGTAGATTAGGATCATTAGGATGCTGCCTGGACTGGCGGAGAGGGGCGGGGAGGAGCTGAAGGAGGGGCCATGTTTCTGACTTGGCCCCTATTTCAAAATTGTTTTCTTTGATTTAAAGAAAACACTTTTCAGTAATTTTTCTGTTCTTTTGCTCTAAATCTAAAAGAGCTGAACTCCCCCCCCCCCATGTTTATATTCTTTTAGCGGGACTACATTTATTCCATGTGTGCTCACGGTCTTAATAATGAATCAGTTCTGTAAAATCCTAGTAATTTGAAAGGTACCAAGAGGTTCATTTTGGCAGAATTTTGCAGCCTTCACTGTGTCTTTTAGCTTATTTTGCGGACAATTCTATTTGTATTCTATGTATGTATATACCTGTGATGTACCTTAATGTTCCCTGCTATTTTGAAACCAGAGGAAGAATTTTTGTGAGTGTAAGGAAGTAGCCACTGCACTGTCAAGGTCTGATCCTGCCATGCTCCGGCCCTTTGGCCAGGCGACCTCACTAGCTCCTAAAAGCTGTGGTTGCCAGAGCTCTTCAAGGCCCCTTTCAGCTGCAGAGTTCTACTGCTTCTCAATCCCTGAATCTCATAATCACAAAATAGCGTTCTGGGGGACAGAGGAAGACACTGTGTCTCCACAGAGATGTAAGTCAGGAAATCAAGACTGTGAAAAATCAATTTTACATGGCAAATATGCAAATCTGGCCTGTTCAATAAACAAATTGCAAGAGTGAGAAAGATAGACATACAGAGATAGAAACGAGGGGTAGTGGTTTCTAGCACCTACAGATGAAAAAACTTTGCCAGACATTCATTGTATGACTGTGATTTAATTTAAACCAATAAACCATAAAAAGAGAGAAAAGAAATGAAGATTTTAAAAAATGGACTGGCTGATAATAATAAAAGACAACTTAATTTTTAAACAAGCTATAACAAATATTATAGTTGAATTTAAGGAAAAGAATCCTCTTGTAGAAGCAAATAAACTAGTCTTTCCTTCAGACTATGGAAATCCTATCCCTTATTCAAAAGAGAAATCTTCTACTCTAAACCCAAAATTAGAGATCAAGGTAGGGACAGTGGGTAAATTCACCCAACATTTAATCTCAGTTTCCTCACTTGCCTTTTACACCAGAAAGTAGATGCCTCTCAAGTCATAAAGTAGAGTGACATACTCAAGCTCAGCTTACACATTTGCCTGGCAATATATTTTTGAAAGAGAAACTAGTGTTTCTATTTTTTTTTGTCAAATTATAAATATACTGAAAGGACTCATGATGGAATATTTTAAAATTTGTTATTCTTGGAGAACTCATATAGTGACTTGAAAGTGGGAGGGCATAGTTCACTCAGGTGTTAAGCAGTGAGGTAAATGAAGATCAGAGTATCTAAATAATCTTTAGATAAATCATGTAGATTTATACAGTTCCATTTGTTCCCTACACACCTCCAACAAAAACAAAACAAGAGGCTGCATTAGCTGCTAGTAACTATCGAAAACAATTTTTAAAAAATCCATTAAGTATATTGGGACTGCAATGTGTTTTTGAGCACTCACTAACACAAACTTTTCTTTAGGGTAATTTCTCAAAGTGAATTATACCTTCCCCTTTCAACACAGTCAGGCATTGTGTTAGGACCAATCTGTTGGAATGAATCTCCTAAAAAAAGAAATATCTTCCTTTTTTAACAGAAAAGATGCAAGTTACAGAAGCCTGCAGACCTGCTCTTTATATCATTTTTCCATCTTGAACTTGCCAACCAACAGAAGATAGGATCGTATTCTTCTTTGGGTATCCTAGGAGTAGTAATTTACCCCAGTGGTCCATGTTTCAGGAGATGGAGACAATGAAATTCTCAGATAAATCTTTTACCAATGAGCCAATCAGATAAATTCATCCACTTAGGGTAGATTTGTGACTTTTACAATTAAACATACATAAAGAATATAATAACTGCATTGTACAGCCAAGAATGCTCCTTGTATGTACTATAAAAGTTTGTATTTGTGGTGGTTTTCTTGAATTTTTTATTCTTATATTTTGTTCTATTGAAATCTTAGTAACATTTGAAGCTAAGTTATTAATGCAGCAAAGGTCATGGGAGATCAAAGTTGTACACTTTCCCTGAAAAAAATCTTTTCAGTGTATGTGGTTGAAGAGAAAAACAGCAAGAATTACTGTGTCTGAAGACCAGTCACACTCTGGGCCTGATCATGACTGAAAAGTTCAAGTTCTATTGCCAATGAGGCTGCATCTGTTGAATGCGGATTTAGGGAATCCATACTATAGAAACTGGTACCAGTACCTCAGTGTCATAAGTAGGTTAGAGGTTGTTTTACACACTACGGTTATGAGAAAAATTCACTAAACCCATAAGTACCTTCCAAGGGCAACTAAAGTTTGTAAAATTCAAACTCTTAAACCATCCCGAGGAGTGTGGGGTGTGGTTTAGATGTGCATGGGGTTGTACCAAGGTCTAATTCATTATGGTAAAAATGGTAGATTTTGTGGGTTTAAATTAAGGACTGTATTCCAAATTATATTGATCATTAGTAAAAAGGTCTCCTGGTGCAAATATCAAATTTCCTTGAAAAGGTGCTAAACTGAAAATTTGTAATCTCTGCCTTCGGGCAGCCTGTACTTGGAAAGAAGACTGGCACTTGGCCTCCAAAAGCCAATCACAAGGTCAAAGAAGGACCTGACTTCTTCAGTTCAGTTCTTAGTAAGAAATGAATGCAGAAAATTTTCTTTCAAAATGGAGACAGTGCATTAAAACAAAACAAAATAAAGCAAAACTTAGCAGGGCATGGTGGCACAAGCCTATAATCCCAGCACTCTGGGACTCTGAGGCAGGAGGATCACAGGTTTGAGCCTAGCATGGACAACTTATTACTGACTTGGAAAGACTCTGTCTTATAATTAAAAAAAAAAAAGACTCAGCATGTAGCTCACTGGGAAGGTCTTGGGTTCAATTCCCTATATCTGTAAAACAAGCAAAAACAAAACAAAACCTAAATGAAAAGGTATTTAGAGGAACAAAACACTATTTCTTGTATATCGATGTGGTTGGCCCCCATGAAAAATGGGACAAGTACAAACTGAATGGTAAGCTTGATGTTAATGCTTTAATTAAATGAAATGTCCAAGTGATAATATAGTACTTCTTACTCTCTAGTTCTATATGAAATAATGGATGATTTAAATAATATGCCTGCAAAATACTCACTGCAGACTTACAGCTGATTGTAGCCTCCTCCAAATAATGTTGGGATAAATTAAAAACAAGCAAGAAAAAGTCATGAAGTTACTATAATAACTTTTTTTTTTGTTTTGTTTTTCTCCGGTACCGGGAACCGAACTCACGACCTTGCGCTTGCCAGGCAGGCGCTTTTGCCGCTGAGCTAAATCCCCAGCCCCACTATAATAACTTATGATACAAGAAGCTGATCTAAAGTCTAGTAGTTGTGGCAAATGCCTCCTTTCTAAAAAACAGATTTCAGCTCTAAAATAAAATAAATTAATCTGAGACTCTGGATGTTCATTAAGAAAATGCCTTCAGTTAAGATCTGACCAAAATTTGTTGCTGACAAAGTCCTCACCCATGGAAGAATCACTGATTCTATCTTATTTTTTTGTAAGTACTCTTCAGTGTAATTAAAATGATAGACAATGTAAAATTGATTAATTTTGCATTGACACATTTGGTGTCTCACTCCTCTTTTCTCTTTTTCTGAGCAATATTTGGAATCATTTGTTTTGAATGCCAATGGAAATATTCCTCTTAACAAAAAACTTTGAATTTAAGTGTATCTTGATTGAAAATCAAAAGTGAAAACATTTATTTGGAAGGATCAAGTATGCTTCATACCATTCATGACAGCTAAGTTTTCTTTAATACACTAGAAATAGTTAAATTATTTCATTCAACTCCTCTTACTAGATTGCATTATGAAAGGTATGTGGCTGAAAATAGAAAGTGGTCAAGAGTATTTGTTGACAACTTGCAGTGCTCAAAGAGTACTTTAGGAGGAAAATGATCAAGTTACACTATTATTTGAAACTAAAACAAAACAAAACAAACAACAAAAGCCTATACATTTCCGATAGTGCAATTAAAGAAAAACAAATGAAAGTGTACTTTTTAACAGTGTGTCATAGAAGACCTGCATTCATTAGAATAGATACAGTTTGGCTACTGACAATGGGACTTTGGAATAGACATGATGTCAGTTAGAAACTCTTATGAAGCTGATCTGAATCTTTTGAAGCTGACTTATACCCAATAGCACAATTAATGTCAGGTGAGTACTGCCTACTTTAAAATTCTTGACACCAGGTCTGCTTCCCTCACATCATGCTCTTTCTACTCCACCGAGGCAGGAATAACATACCTGAAAATTTTCAAGTACTCTTTCTCTCAGATATGTCCCTTTCAACATTTTTGTGGGTACTGTTGAAAGAGAAAACTTTCAGTGTCATGGGTACCACGTGATGGCCTGCGAGACCACACATACAGTCCTTTTCTTGGGAAAAATCCCATGTTCCCCTAGGGAGGGAAATCATCACTATCAACAGGGACAGTCTCACAGACCCCTGTGCCTGTGTGACACACACATGCTGAGGAGCTTGACTGCCAGGCGTAATCCAAGCAAGGACAGCATCTCTACCTACGGGCAGCTTGTCCTTGGAAAAGACACTCTGGCATTGAGCCTCCATAAGCAAGTCATGTGGTCGAAGAACAGAGCTGACACACACACCAGAGTGTGGTTTTGTCCCACCATGGCAGGCAGACAGTACTGAACAAAGTCTAACATTTAGCTTTAGTGGTACTCAGGCATGAAATTTAATAATAACGTGTATCATGGTAAACTGACTCATCAATCAAAAGTAAATTCTCTGTAGCTTCTCCTGGGAGCTCAAGAAACGAGATGGAAGCTGAATGAGACAACTTCTCAAGCAACTGAAAATGGTGTGCTTAGGAAAATGTCCTGGTCAGCTTCACTTTGGTCTTTCCTTACTGACGATCAAAAGGCAGTGAAAATCATTTCCTAAAGATGGAAAGTTTAAGAATTGGAGGTCTTATTAGTGCCTTCAAAAGTGGAGGGTCCTGAAAGAATACAACTCGAAGGGTTTTCTCTTTTTTGTTTTTTTGAGACAAGGTCTTGGTGTGTATTTCAGGCTGGCCTTGAACTGACTATGTAGCCCAGGTTGGCCTTGAACTCAGGGCAATCCTCCTACCTCAGCTTCTCAGGCGCAGGCAGTATGGCCCTGTACTACCAGACCTGGCAATTTGAGGGGCTTTCTTGGCAAATGCTCAAGTACAGATACCTATGGAGAGCAAACACTTACTTCTTTTCTGAATTGAAAATAACTGACTTGGGATTATAACACATAATAAAAAACATAATGGAAATATAACTCAATACTATCATAAAAGATCTAAACAGAGCTTTTAGCAACAGGACCATCCTGCATATTGAGGAGACTGGGCAGCTTGTCAAATTTACTCCACACCAGTGAGCTTTGTGTTGTGCTCCTGTCTCAGCATCCATATTCCTTAGAGGAATTGGAGTGTGCAATTCAGGCCTTCTTGCTGCAGTCTGTGTCTTTCCTAACCCCCACCCTGACACCCAAACACCTTCTTAGGGCAGCCCCAGAGGTGGCTGGGAGATACCTAACCACTGCCTGAAGAGCTCACATTCTGGATAACCCAAGTTTCAGAATGACACATTTCAAAAAATAAAATCCAGGATAAAGAGAAAACTCTTTAACTCGAAGCAGTCTATGATGTGTTTGAAAGCTTTGCATAAATGCTTTAGCTGCAGTAGGTTAGACTGATAAATAGCCATTTAGAATGACCCCTTTAATAGAATGGGTATCAAAATATTATGCCTGCTTTATTTATTTTTATATTTTTAATTTTAAATATAACTATATAGTTCAGTAAAATATATTTAAATTATTGTGTAACGCCTCATTTTTATATATTACTACTATTATTATTATCACTATTAACTTTTGCAATGCTGGGGATTGAGCCCAGGTCCTGGTATGCTGAGCTACATCACCAACCCTTTACTTTTTAAAATTGGCTTTTTTTTTTCCAGTGTAAACTGAAGAAATGAGCACATCTTAAATTTTATTGCAACAAAAAGTTATAAAATTGGTGAGTTTAACATCTATATTTTAAAGGACTCACTAGTTATCCTAGGGTAGCCAAACACTTCAGATATGAATTTTACCATTTTGAAATATAAAATGCACAGTTTTAATTCCCAAACTACTTATCTCTTTCTGTTTGCTTGTTTGTTTGTTTGAGGCAGGGCCTCACTATGTAGGACAGGCTGGCCTTGAACTCACTTATATAGCCCAGGCTGGTCTCAAACTCATAATGATCCTTCTGCCTCAGCCTCCCAAGTGCTGGGAGATTAGAGGTGTGCACCACCACCCCAAACTACTTATGCTTTCAAAATTTTAGCTGAAACACAGAACTCAGCAAACAAAAGCAAGAATCCTCCTATGCTTAAGACAAATGAAATGTAGTTTTCATTAAGTGCCACTGTGCCAGTGTGGTATTATTATACAATGCCATCCAATTACTTTCTTTTTAAGGAAGGTGAAAACTTTTATATCATAAGCACTTAATAGTACAGAACTAGAAATTTTCATCAGTGTTTTATTGTTTTCACTATACTTTGTTACAAGCAGTTAGGAGTACTTATTTATAGTATTAACTAGAGCAAAGAATCCTCTTCAAGAGTGATTATGTCTATGACTTATGACAAGCTGCATAGTAATTGCTATATAACCCAGGGTCTAGAATTTTTAAAAATACATTTTTAATATAGAAGGACTGTTAAATTTATTAAAGAGAATCCAACTAAAAATGGCAGAGGATCTGAAAAGATTCTTCCACAGAAATATAAAAATAGTCATTAAAACAATGCTGAGATTCCATCTCACCCCAGAAAGAATGGCTATCATCAAGAAATCAACCAATAACAAATGCTGGAGAGGCTGTGCAGAAATAGGAACTCTTCTCCACTGCTGGTGGGAATGCAGACTGGTGAAACCACTGTAGAAATCAGTTTGGAGATTCCTCAGTAAACTAGGATTAGAGGTCCCATTCAACCCAGCTATTCCCCTTCTGGGTATTTTCCCAGAAAAATTAAAAACATCATCCCACAAAGATATATGTGCACCCATGTTTATAGCAGCACAATCTGTTATAGCTAAATCTTGGAAACAAGCCAAATGTCCATCAACTGGGGAATGGATAAAAAAGATGCTGTATTTTTATACACTGGAGTATTACTCAGCTATGAAAAAAAGATAAATTTGAGGCTTTTGTAGGTAAATGGATGCAACTAGAGACCATACTCAGAAGTGAAATAAATCAGACCCACATGTGTAAACATCATGGCGTAGGAACCTGAAAGAGTAAGTAAAACTCAAAATGTACAATAGATGTTAAGAAAGGGAAAGAAATTTCTCAAAGGAAGGAATGACTGGGATGAGGAAAAGAAGAAAAAAGAAAGAAGGAAGGCAATAGATAGATAGATAAGTATAGATATAGACATAGATAAGTATATAGAAGAATAGCTGGGATAACTGTACTGCTGATATATGATGCTATATTGAAAGGAACTATTAATGCTTAAAATTTTTTATATTTTGGCCAGTTTTGCATGCTTATACCTGGTGATCTGAGCAAATGATTTGAAGACAACAACATGCAATGGAACAACTATTGGTGAACTCCTACCATCTTGTCTAGTGAAACTCTGTATTATCTCTAATGTTTTATTGAAGAATTATTTTTTAATTCTCCTGAACAATCTTCCATTCTTACAGTTGGCAATCTGAGCAATGTAGTTGAAGATAATAATATGTAATATAACAACCACTGTTAATTCTTATCATTTTGTTTTGAAACCCTGTATCACTTTTAATGTTCTTGCTTTGTTTTGTTTATGTCTGTAATGTTGGTGTGTTGCTATTGTTTTTTTTTACTACTCTCTTTAAAATAAATAAAATAAGTATAAAAATAATCAGCTGCATGTGAAAAGATATTGACCATCAGAAAAATGCAAGTTAAACCACAATAAGATAATGCTTTATATGCACTGTGACAAATATATAAGAGGATGACAGTAACAATAAGTATTGGCAAGAAAAGGGAAACATCAGAATCCTCTTACACTGCTGGTGGGAGTAAAGTAGTACAGTTCCTTTGAAAATCACTCTGGCAATTCTTCAAAAGGTGAGTGAAGAATTGCTATATGACCAAGCAGTTATATTCCTAAATGCATATCCAAGAGAAATGAAAACATATTTCTACAAATGTTTGCAGCATTATTATAGCAAAAGGCAAAGGAAGATAAAAATTAGAACAGTTCATATGTCCACCAACTACTTAAAGGAAAAATAAACTATAGCAAGTCCATATGATGGAATTTTAGCCATAAAAGGAGTGAAATACTAATATATGTAATAGCTTGTACATGTAATAGCATGGGTGACCCCTGAAGACATTATGTTAAGTGGAAGAACTCAGCCACAAAGGATCACATGCTGCACGATGCCAGCCATATGAAACATCCAGAATAGGTAGATCTATGGAGAAAGAACGTACTATATTCCTACAGTCTTATCACTGTGGGGGATGGAGGACTTGGGGAACTCTGCCTAAGAATGCAGTTTCTTTTTATAGGGATAAAAATCTAAGTTGATTTTAGTTGTACAAATCTGTAAATATACTAAAAGCCATTCAATCATGCTTTGAGTAAACTGTATGAAAGTGAATGAATTCTCACTAGGCCAGTTAAAAAATAAGTCCAATCTTGATATAAGATAACCCTAGGTCAACCAATACCAAGAAATAATTTTAAGGACATCATGTAAATAAAAGAAACTTTTCAATTGTAAAATAAGTTTCTACCTTCTAAGGAGTAAGGATAAGTTTGTGATGAGGAGCAAAAGTATGATTCTAAGCCCCAGAAACTCTAATATGCCTTGCTACAAATGTATCTTTCACACAAGGAAAACGTACTTATTTGATTGTATATAGCACTTCAGGCCCTTGGGCTCACTTGGGAGTTAAATTAAAGTTCAGCTGTTTATTTAACGGGAAATTACATAGTGACTTCAAGTCAGTTCCCACAGAACATCTGTGTTCCATAAGCTACACTCAGATGGTTTCTGCTAAAGTCAAATAATGATGCCTCATGCACAGTTTGGAGAAAAAAGTAACAGATTAAACTCGATAGATTAAATTAATAATTTTAAGACTTTTCCCTATAGATTTTTCTTCAGTTTCTCTTGTCTGAATGCTCATAGAAAAAGAGCTTGAAAGTTATGAAGTATTATGTTCAAATGATATTAGAAAATTTGAAATTATCAATCGCACTTAAATACAATAGCGGGGGCTGGGAATTTAGCTCAGTGGCACAGCGCCTGTCCGGCAAGCACAAGGTCGTGAGTTCGATCCCTGGTACTAGAAAAAAAAACCAAAAAAAAAAAAAAAAAAAAAACCTAACTAACTAAATAAATAAACAAATACAATAGCTTGTCATGTTTATGAAAATATGCTTGTGGTTTTGTCCTTATATGGCATAAGAGCCATATTTTTTCATATTTAATATGCCTACTGCATATACAGTTCAATATGTAAACATTTGCTAACTGTACTTGTAAGAATGTTACGAATTTTTAGTTTAAGAATTACTACAGTGATATCTAGCTCTAAAAGTGTCTTTGGGGTCCATGCTAAAGAAATGCTTTCAGATCAAGTACAGGGTCAAGATAAAACTAAAATTCTACTCTCAAGTTAAAAATTATGGCAAGATTCCAGTATAAAAGATACTGACATTTCCACTTTTTCTTAAATAGTTAATGTGTAGTTTAGATATGTTGATATTAAGATTTTTTTGTATGAATTACTATCTTTCAATTTGGGAAATGTTTGCCATGTATTCTCAGGAAGTTAGCTTTAAAATAATAAAACTTCAGCTCTTAGGACAAACACACTTTAGAGCAATGCATTCACTTTATAGCTCAATTAAAACCATTCTAATATTAAATAGTATATTTACAACATACTTGATATTTGAACAACTTTGCTTTAGTAATTAATAATTCAGAAATAGAACATAAACATATAAATAATGAAATTTATTGAAGAATACGTTTGAAAGCACAAAACATTGGAGTAAGTCCAGCCATTCAGTGCCAAGATGTATTTGCATTTACTAATATAGTGAAACAGCCACAAAATTTTTTTTAACCAAAGAAAGCATATTGCAGAACACATATGATTCTCTGTTAACAAAATAATACATTTGTATGTAAACTTCTAAAAAAAGTGTGAAAGATTAACAGCTCACATTTCCTAGTAGCTATCACATATTATGCAATGTTTTCAAAGCTTTACAGGATCTTAACAACATTGATATTTATAACAAGGAAATGAGGTAGATATTTTTTTTTTTTTTTTTTTTTGGTTTTTCTCCGGTACCGGGAACCGAACTCACGACCTTGCACTTGCCAGGCAGGTGCTTTTGCCGCTGAGCTAAATCCCCAGCCCCTGAGGTAGACATTATTTTTATCCCCATTTTGTAGATGAGGAGACTGAGATAGCTCAAAGTAACTTGTTGAAGATCTTGGAGTAGGGAAGTGGCCACACAGTTTGTTTTTTTCTTTTTAGACAGAGTCTTGCTGTGTCGTTCAGGCTGGCCTTGAATTCACTACATAGCCCAGACTGGCCTCAAACTAGTGGCGATCCTCCTGCCTCAGCCTCTCCAGTGCTGAGATTACAGGCGTGAGCCACCACGCCCAGCACCACGCTGGATTTTGAGCTCAGTTGGTCTAATCTGAGTGCTTGCCCACTACCAAACTCTGTTTCTCCTACAGGATTCACACTGGATTGCGGCCACCTCTGTATAGTCTGCGCAGTAACATTTCCCTCTTCACTTCATGCACACAAGTATGCATCATTTTAAATACACTGTGTATGATTTTTATAATTAAAAATAAGCATTCATATGGTATGCTGTGAACTTTGCTCTGGGTGCCACAATACAGAAAACACATTCCTAAGGGAAGCCTTTTTAATTTGGTTGAAGGAAAAGACATTTGCAGTGTGTGATGATGACATACAAATAACAGCAACATGGATCCTTGCTCACTGCTGCAAACAGCAGGGACAGCTTTACAGAAGGACTAAAGCCACGCTGGACCCTGAAGGAGTTAAAGGATGGGAAGGAGCTGGGGAAGAGGTCGAGTCAGGAGGCAAATGCGTCTGGGGTAAAACGAAGTGCTGAGAGCACCAGAACCCTGGGAGGAAGCAGAGTTTCCATCAGAGAAGCAGTGGGCTGGAAAGGGTCTTATTTGCCAGGTTAAGAACTAGACTCTGCTCTGAGCAGTGCAAAGACAATGTGAGTTATATCCATGGT
This sequence comes from Chinchilla lanigera, assembly GCF_000276665.1. Lineage (NCBI taxonomy): Eukaryota > Metazoa > Chordata > Mammalia > Rodentia > Chinchillidae > Chinchilla > Chinchilla lanigera. Next base: position 21,405,157 of record NW_004955426.1, on the reverse strand, counting down.
ACCCTTGAGAGGCCTCTGTGACAATGACAGATAAGCTAATAGCAAGTCACACTGCAGCGATTAACTGTAAGCTGGAAACAAACCTCTGCCTCTGGGAGCATCCTTGAGGAGGAGCCTGGGGAAAGCCTCAGGAGGCTCCCTGCAGGGTTTAGCTGAACTACTTAGGGCCTGAAATAAATGGTGACACCTGGCCCTGTGGCAATGGAAAACAAAGCAATGGTAGGGCAACTGAAAAGTGGTCCTTCTCACCCCTGGGTGCACTGCTAGAATGACCCAGGGAACCATAAAGAAATGCTGACTGCCAAGCCCCACCTCAGGCCAACTGACCAAAGAGCTCTTAGGCAAGAGTGATTTTGGGGACAGTTCTCTCCAACTGAACGCTAGAAGGCAGAAGTGAGTAAGATGGTGTCTCGCTTCAGAAATAGTCCCACTCCCAACCCCTACCTTCCACCTTTCACCTCCATCCTCAAGCACAAAGCTCCAGGGGGAATTCAACCCTTACTGCTTCTCCTGGAGACCAGTGTCATCTCAGTAGCAGCAAAGCGTCTATTCCCACTCTGCCCGCAGGCTCGAGTTCTACAGGGATCTGAAGGAGATAATCATGTTGATAGTAGGGGAAAGTGTTTTATTTTTCTTAGAGATGAAGGAAGGCCTTAAATGTTATTTTTATTTACTAAAAATAAATTTAAAAAATTCTTCCAAACCAGAACTGACCCAAACCACAGACTAAATTGAATGTGTTGAAATTTACAGATGAGAGCTTCTAACTTGTCCAAGTCCAAGCCTTTCGCAAGCAGTATCTCACACCAAGCCCCAAACTTGGGGCTTCTGGGCTTTCACCTGAGAACTGTTCCAATTTTACCACAAAAAGCTTCCCACAAACAAACAATTAGCTGGTTTGGTGCAGCTGGTAACAGTCCATTTAATGGACGACTGGGTCCTGAATACTGTCCTACTCATGTCACAGGGGACCTGGAGGGCCAGGGGCAGTTCTAGGAACACCGCAGGGTGTGCGAGGTGACCAGGATGGCCAGGTAGCATGGGGACCTAGCTGGGGCTCAGGTGCCCAGGAGATACCAGGTTCTCTCCTAAAGTTATCTGAAAAACTGTCCTCTCTTCCTGCTCTGTACGGCACAATTACGACCAACTGGTGGACCTCACAGAAGACAGACTTTGGCTTCACGTTCAAAACCATCTAACAATGGGATGACCAGGCAGAGCAAAATGGCTCCCTTCCAGGGTGCTGAAAGGGGACTCCTGTGCTGGGAGGAGGGAAGCATGATATTCTACCCACATCCTTTCTAAAGTGAGAACGCCAAGGGTACCTCTGACAGGGACAGTTTCTGTGGTTACCTCATCAAGCCAGTCTTCTTCCTAACTTTCCATCTGTCAGGACACTTTCTCCATGGTGACTTCTCCTGGGAAACTCAAAGGATCCATCTCTAGTTCTTAGTGTATTCAATGGTGAAAAACTCAGGTATTAGGAAAAAATAATAAACAAATAAACCAAAAGCCACTTTCTCCCTTGCTCAGAGTTATTTTCTGACAAGGGAACCTGAACACCGGAGAAGCAGGGAAGAGAGATAGCTGGACTGTTCCTTTGTCCATCTTGTTTCCCCACTAAGGTCGTACTTTCTATTGGTGTTACCCTGGGTGTTACACTCATGAGTCAGTCTCCACAAACCAGATTATCAACTCCCAGGGGACAGGAATTTTGTCTTTTTCACTTGGGTGTCCTTAGGTCCTAGAAACATACCTGGCTTCCTCAGTGAAGTTGTCTATAATAGAAGCATGGACATTTTGTAGGATGGTTAGATTCACATGATTGTCTACCTCACCAAAACCCAACTACACAGGAGGAGAAAACACTTTAATCTGGGTATGTAGCTTAGTGGCCAAAAAAATTTATTTCTCAAGATTTCTTTGGTACTCTATATAAAAAGCCAGGGGACTGTTGTATTCCATGGATCCGTTCTCCCACTACATCCTGCAGCCTAGCCAGGCGTGGTGCAGCCACCCCTGCCGCTGTGTGTGAGCAGCACCCAAGAGACCATAGCAGAGGACCAGCCTGCAGGCCTCAAATGAACTGGGCTGAGGCTGCTTTACAGCTTTGAGGTGCGTCTGAGTGCTGAGACAGACACTCAGTTTGCCTTCAGTTTTCCTGAGCTGGAGAGGCTCTTTTCACAGTGTGCCAGCAGTGTGTGGAATTCACTGCCCCGTGGAATTCAGGGTACCACACACTGGGGTTGAGTTCCTCAGGGAAGACTGGGCAGTTGTATAACCAATGATAATATTTAGTATTATGCATCTGTGATAAAGGAAATTGAATTCCATGCTGCAGGGCAGAAACCAATCCCCTCTGGTGGTGAGGAAGGAATTCTGTCCGGCTCTCTGTGTTTTTACTGGATTAACCTTATGGTTTCTTTAATTTACCTTAATAGGAAACTGGTTGTAGCGAGGATCATAGACAAATGAAAGTCATAGACTCTGGAGCTTTAATTATGTGCTCTTGAAGAAATCTTGCTTTTGAATTTGCATTTGTATGATGAAAACTGCCAGAGGACAGCTCTTTCAGCGGCTACTCTACCTGTAGCTACCACTAAACAAGTACATACTGGGTGCAAGGAATACATCCTCACACCAACCCCATGGCACTGGTGTTATCATCACCTCCATTTTACACAGCATGAAAGGGAAGCCTGAAGAAGCTCTTTCCTCTCCAAGATGGATGCTTTTTATTTTGAGGTTTTTCTTCTTTTTCTTTTTTTTTTTTGGTACTGGGAATTGAACTCAGCACGTTGCGCTTTCTAGGCAGGCGCTTGTGCCACTGAGCTATATCCCCAGCCCCAGATGCTTTTTATTTTGAAACAATATGTGTGTATAGGGGAAATCAACAGTCCTTAAAATTTCTTTGTTCTTCAGTGCCCAGAATATTCAAATTGGCCTTCAGCACACGTCAGGGCCTTAACAATGAAGAGTTTAAAACATTAAATTTCTCTTAAGTGATTTTGGCTCTCATTTTTTGCAAGACCTTAATAAACTTTGCAAAAGCTCAAGAATTAAGAATTGTTTGCCTCATTTTCTGACCACTTGTGTCAAATGAAATGACAAAAACTTTAGTTTGCTCATATCGTAACTGTTTCTCTGGAGCCAAAGGGCCATGGCTGAAGCACAACATTCATTGCTTTTATGGTCACACCTCGGTACTGGGTTGCTTTGAAACTGGTGGAACTTGGTACTCAATGTGTTGTGATAGCGACAAGCTGCGGCACTCATCACTGGTATTTGACATGCATGCTAGAACGTGACTGTGTGGTGCCTTGTGACTTGGTTCTCTTTCCAGCCAACACAATTTGTTTGCCACCCATCACACCTCCTGGAACCAATTAACAACTGGTACTAGGGTGCTGCTGTCTTTTCATTATTTTCTCAAGTAGCAGAGCCCTTTGCTGGTCATTCCAGCTTTGGTTTCAACTGTCACGAGTCCCACACTCCACTGAATCCATTGACCTATAGATTTGAAAGGACGCTGCCTAAATATTTAACATATCACAGAACTTGTCAAATGGCTAGATTACCAGCAAGCAGGAGTTTGTTTTTCTAAAATTTGTTTTATTTTTGTTTGTTTATTTATTTACTTATTTTTGTCTTTTTTGGACAGGGTTTCACTGTGCAGTTCAGGCTGGCTTTGAACTCACTTTGTAGGTCAGACTGGCCTTGAACTCAAAGCAGTCCTCCTGCCTCAGCCTTGTGAGTGCTAGGATTACAGGAATGTGCCACCACACCTGCTTGTTTTTTATTTTTGATGCCAAAAAAAAAAATGTTAGTTTCCCAAGGACAAATGAGTTCTAAAGACCTTTTCACTTTTGAAATGTTTGGGTAGAAGGTAGATAATCATTTGGGAGAGAAACTGCAGGAATGGTTAGATTATACCAGTGTTTTCCAGTGTGGGATAAATACAGTGGTTCTGGTCATATAGAAACTCTTCCTTAATTTATATATTAAATTGTAGAATAAATAAGAAAGTAATTCTTTTCAATTCTTTGGATCACAAGGAAGGTGAAGTCTTACTTCAGTGTTCATATATATTCAGTGCTTTGTAAGCGTTTGCTAATCATCTGATCTTTTTAAACCAGAGAATGGGTGGTCTCAGGCTCTCTGAGCCTGTCAGGCAACTGTATCAATTTAGGACTTTGTACTTTATTATTTCCTTCAGAAGGAATAGGGGGATTCCATTTCGGGTAATGATTTGAAGCATCACAATAAAAGCACATTAATTGAAAGCATATTTTAAGTAAGTGATATAGAGATGGTATCCACATTGGAGAACTCCTGATTAGCTGACTTGGGATGGAGATGCTGAACTCTGAACATCAGTGTTGAGATCATATTCTTAAAAATCATTCAAGTTCTCTCTTGGTGAGAGTGCAGAGAATCAGTGGAATTGGAATAGGAGTTCACTTACATGTAGGATATTCATAAAGGGATTTGAGAGGGTTCCCTCTTTTTCACCCAATACACATTTGGACACTGTTTCGTCTTACTCCAGTGGCTCCTGTGTCTAACTCAATGTTGGACATAGTCGATGACTGTGTATGAATGAAGGGATGAATGAATGCTGTAAGATGAATGTCACTCATTTTAAGGGGCTACCTCCAGGGTGCCGCTACTGTGGCTTTTCTGTAACTGAAGAGAGATCCTCCTCTCTTACCTCTTTTACCAACAGTATGCCCCACTCCACTCAGACTGACTGCAGAAACTACTCCCTTCCAGAAAACTAGGCTAACACCGAAGATTTCTTCTGCAGTTAGTTATTGTGGGAAATGCTCATTTAGAATGAGAAAAAGCTCTAGTTTTCTAAGCAAATGCAGAACTAAGGAAGAGGCAATAGTTATGTTCACACAGCAAACCAGATATGGTGTTTAATTATTATCCTGTGAATTCACACCATGCTGACCCATCCAAACCAACTCATATTTCTGGCATGAAATAGCTAGTTGGCTTATGATCCTGACAAAATCAATAAAAATTGGTGCCAACACCCTGTTTTATTGTGTGATGTGTTGGCATAGACACATTCTTCTTGTTTAAAAAAATAGATACTTGAGTACACATGTAGCCATTAGGCTTTCTCCCAGCTTCTCCCTGGCAGCTTCTGGAATGCTAATACACCAGGGATGTTTGGGAAGATTGGAATTTCAATTCAGGACCAGGAGAGCTAAGCTTCCAGGGACTTTAGAGCCCTAACTTACAAACACAGTATTTCAAGTACAAAAATCTAACTTAGATTTTGCAGAGTTTAAGTGTACTTCAAGGGCTGGAGATGAAGCGGGGCAGTAGAGCACTTGCCCATCATATACCAGCACTACAAAAAAAAAAATCAATGAACAAAAGCCCTAACACAAGATGAAACCAGAAAGAATAACAACAACAATAACATAAATGCCTCAAAATGCAAAACTAGCCACTCAAAAACCAGAAACAAACAAAAAACACTAAATATGACTTCAGTACAATTAAGTATATAACATGTTTCCTAGAATCTTCCAAAACAAAATGGAATAAAAATTTCTTAATTTCCTACTGCATAAACCATAGGACATTTGAATTTAGGAGCACTAAATCTATGAAGCAGTTTCTCACTGGGAAACAGTTTCAATGGGACCGTGACCTACGAGTTCTTACGATGTCCTTATCTGGTAGAGAAAGAGCCCACATCAATGCCACACAACGTGGGCATACCCAGAAGATGGAGAAGAGAGCCTTCACCGTAGCTGTTCATTTAGCCAGCAGTAATGTGGGGTTCAGTAGCTAATTCCACCATCATGAGTTAAGCTTTAGCAAGGCTCTGCCAGTGGTGGAGTCAGGCAACAAAAGAAACCCAGAGATGGCCTGATGGACACACAAGTTTAACAGTGTGTTCCTCATAATTTAGTACCAATGTCCAAACTTCATTTCCCTTATTGGTATCCCCAGGGTTGGACTGGATGAGCAGATATTCTTTGCTTGGCTTACAGTGCTTCGTGTTGAGAATTGCATCAACATTTAAAATGATGGAAGACCTCTTAAAAACTTGGATAATTAAGTTCTCTTGAAAGAAATGGGAAGGTTTGGCTCTTGTTGCTACCTGGCAACAATTGGAGCTGATTAGCCTTACACTGTCCAGGTCCCAATAGTCTCCTTGCCTCCCCTTTGTCCATGTTACTCTGCACTGCAATCATTTCTCACTTATCATCATTCTTGTCTCTGCTCCTTCTCCTGTGGAAGAGAAATATTTCTCTGTATCCATGATTCTATCAAAGTAGGAAAACAAAAAGCAGCCTGAAAAGGCAGCTTCATATATGTAGCTAGCCCCTTGACAACTAAAAGCGTTTAAGATTGCTTTTCCATTCCAGACTGATGGAGCCTTACTTGCTTTCTCCCTAGGCAACACATTCCTCAGTGCCGTCTCCCGATACACACAGAGATACTCCAAGGCCTATGTAATGTGCAAAAGTTTCCCCTCCCCTTCCCACTGGGTCCTAACCTCCCCCTTTGGTTTAGAATCCTTGTACTCAGAACCATGAAGGAAATTCTCACTGAAGCTATCATTCATCCTAATTGATCACCGTATCTAAATTACTACAATTTAAAAATTAGTCCTTTGACACTAACACCTTAAAAAGATCTTCAACAAAGCTAAATTATGCTTCTGAGGTTTCTTGTCTTCATTCAGTCCTGAATAAAAACTGAGACTCTCTTGATTTCTATGTGGCAGTACCCCAATTTGCAATTAGGTTACATCATAGAAGTTCATTCTATATTGGCTGTTTGCACCTTCAAATTGCTTTCTCTTTCATGGCAATATTGTACATATTGATAATTTCTTCAACCTTTGGCCAAATTTTTCTTTTATCCTTGCAAAGAGATTGGATTGTAGCATTTTTTCTGTAAAATTGCTCAACCAAATATCTTACTCCTTTAAAAAGGTGATTATTAAGTATTACAAACACCATGGAAATCCACTTCAGGGTACAGGTTAACTACCACGCCACTCAGGGAAAGTACCATTTTTTTACTAATTATATCACACAGAGGCTTTCCTCTTTTAAAAAGTAACACTATAGGCTCTTGGTACGATTAAGAGAAAGGAGAAACTTCTAAATACTGATTACACCCTAGAAGAAAGAGTATGAAGGAATTCAACACCCTTAGTTTGTGTCCAGGGAAACCAGATCTCAGCTAAGGTGTATTGCCATTAGGGATGATAAAGAGGGATTCACTGTTCTTCTAAATAAAATGTGGGATGTGAGTTTTGACCTATAAAGGCTTTCTGCAAAGAATTTGTTTCCAAGAGAAATGGGAAGTGTGCCCTCATGTCAGCATTTAGTACAGCTTCTGTGAGCAGAATTGTAATGATTATGATTATCTCTAGTCAGCAATGGACCAGCTCATTTTCACAAACAAGCACCCCAAATCAACCGTTCTCTACAGCTGCTCATTCTCCAATTCAAGATTGTATATGTGCAATTACTTGTTTAAGGTCTTGGAAAAGTGGAAGCTAGCAGAGGTCCTCAAGACACTGAGGAAAAAATCTAACCAAGTTATGGCCAAGTAACAGCATGGGATGGTCAGAATGTTGCTCATGACCTTTGAACTGCACTGTGAAGTTCTTATTTCATAGAGATCTTGAGAGGAGATCATAAACATCTTTGAGAACTCCTTGGCAAGAGAGGGGAAGATGCTCAGAGACAGCTCACACAGAGGTGATGTGGACTGCGTAGGAGAGGAGAGTGAGCCACGGGTGCAAAAGAGGACAGGGTCAGTAGTAATACCTGAGTTCTGGGCTTTAGCTACAAACCCAGAAACCATCTTGCTGGGGCACTGCCTATGGAAATTCCTTCTCCAAATCAGAGATGTGCTGCGGGGAAAGAGAAGAGTGGGCAGGAAGGACAGTAACACTTTTCTGCAACTTCTTGGCTCTGTTTGTATTTGTCAATCACGTAGGCGAACAACCTTTTAAACCTTTTTCCATGCAGTAGTAGACTGTCATCGCAGTGTCATAGAAAGCGGAGTCCTATTCTGCACTTCTATTGGTTAAAAATCCAAGTGTCAATGGACAATATATTTATCAGAGAAATCTCCCACCCCCTCCCCACTCTCCCACCAGTGTAAAAGGTAACAAGGGTGTGTGGGGCAACTGAAGGAGAAATTAAATCATGCGGGTACACCAGGAAAAGAGAAAGTGTTGGTGGCAGCAGAGTTGGTGAGTGTGTTGTGGGCATTACCTCTTGATGAGGCTTCCAAGAAGGCTCCCGCTCAAGTCCTGGTGGCTCTGAGAACAAGCATTCTTGCATCAATAGCTAATAGGCTGTCCAACCAGATGTTATCTGGGTGGGATAAGAGGGTGAGAAAACAGACCTGTTGTACGCTGTTGTCAACTACATCACTGCGGTCAGGGAAGGCTGGTCGTGTGGTGTCTAGCAGGGCACCTTGTTCATGGTGAGGCAGTTTAATTCCATTTCCTCTTGTGATTGATAAAATATGAGAGTTATAATCATTCATGCATTACTAAAGCCTCCTTTCCATCATTTTGAAGGGACTTTTTTTTTTTTTTTGCTAGAACAGAGCATGCATCCAGCAGAAACCTAAAGCATTCGCTTTTCTAAGCAATCTTCTGCAGTAAGCACACTTGAGAAAACATCAAAAACCATATATGGTACCTGTGACAAGACTGGAAATGATAAGCGGCAAGACCAACATCTGTAACATCCTCATCAAAAGCTCCCCAGGAAAGGAGAAGTACTTGACTTCCCGGTAGCTCATTCTGTATGGTCGGAGGGCAAATCCAAGGATTGTTCCTGAAGAGGAGAGGGTGAAGAAAGAAAAATTGAGCATTTAAAAACTAAAGCAATAGTCCTAGAAAAATGAGTGAATATTTTGCTACTGGTTGCTTATATCTGACAAGAGCAATTTATTCTATAAGCAAATATTTGTGCTGCTTGGAGAGTGTAGGGTGCATCTGTCTTTGTGGTTATGAGCCGGAGGGGTCTGGTTGGATCTAAGGCTTCAAGTAAAAGTGACAGAAAAATGAGCAAGTAAAAAAGTTCTTTGACTCACTAGAATGCACCAGATTCCATTTTGACAGGGCTTGATACTGAGGTACAGAGATTGGGGCAGAGTTAGGAAACAAATCAGGCATTCATGAACAAGGTGGTATGGGGGAAAAAGGACTCCTTTACAATAACAGATGTAAAGGGAAATGTGATTTTATTTTTTTCCAGTTACCCCCACCCCATGCTCACGTTGTTAATCTGTTTTCACCATCTCCTTGTCTGCACACCACATTTTCTTCCTCTGTCTGCAAGGTCTTGACATTGCCTTGGCAACTGTACTGTACAGATTTGTTAGTTGCTGGCAAGAGAAGACTCCAAAAGGAGCAGAGACTTTTTCCCAAAAATTTCCCTTGAAAATTTGGAACAAAATAGAAGAAGGAGAAAGCAATTTCTTCTTTAGTTTTCTCTCTGCTCCTGGAACTTCAAAACATATTTTAAGAATGATAACTGTATATGTAAATTAATTATGCTTGAAACCTGTTGACCCACTAAGACATTAACAAAGATGTTGAGTACATTTACTCCTTTTTTCTTTCTCTAATTTATTTTCCTTGCCCAAGAAATTTTACTGAATCAAATATTGTGTTTTGAAAGATTTGTTGTTATGGTTTGTGTCTAGATGTCCCCCCAAAGCCTCATGTGGTCACGGATGGGGCTTTTTCAGAGGTGGTGGAATCTAGTGTGTGTGATGCTGGGATTTAGGATGTATGATTTCTAAATCGGTTCACTGATTTGGCACTGTCTTGAGCCTGGTAGCCTTGACAGAGTATAAAGAAGCTGCTAAGGTCCCTTGGTTGCTTTGCTACCTTTTGCCCACCATGAACTGTTTCTCCTCTGTGATGGCTGTTTGCCTTGCCACATTGCCTTTGGCCCAGTCTATTATCAACTGAAACCTCTGCAAACTATGAACTAAATAAATCTTTCCCCCTTTAACTTTGGGTGTGAGGTATTGTGTCTCAGCAACAAGAGAAAAGTAACCCAGACATGTACCATTATACTGAAATGTGATTTCAGTAAAGAAAAAGTCCATGTAAGTTTTAGAGGGGAGAAAATGCCAAGTACTAAGTTGGGTAGAAGCTTGAGGTTGGGGGTGAGGGGTAGGGAGGAGGAAAGAAAGCTGAGAAATCACAAGTTTTTCCAAAGGATGCAAGCAGTCCTTTATAGGAACTGAACTTTCCTAACTTCTTATGAAATAGGCTTGTTCTCTTATGAAATGGGACACAAAGTTCATTTCAATCAGTCCTGCAACTTTAATTTTTAATTCTTGGATCTCAGCAGCCGTGAAGTATCCATTCCCCAGCTATAGACCATGATTTCTAATAAACACTTGAATGTATGTGACTAAAAATCCTGGCTGATTTAAGTTCCAGGGCCTTCAGGAAATACTTATTGTGTTTTCCCCAATGTAATAGTAATGTGCATAAGAGAGAAAAGCTGATTTGGAAAATACAAGAGAGGAGGCAAAACCTGCCTATATTGATTCTGTCCCTTAAAAAAGAAATTAGTTAATGCTTATTGAGCTCTTATGCCAGGCATAATATGCCAGGCATTACTGCCAGTACTTTCTTTGTGTTACTAACTTAATCCTCACAACAACCCCAGGGGGTAAGGCCGATCTTATCACCAGTTTACTGATGGAGAAACCTAATCACTGTGAACTGAACATTTGCTTAAGTGGCAGAGTTGGGATTTAAGTCCAGGCAGCTTCTGCTTGAATTCCACTCTTAACCACCTTTCATGCTTCCTGCCCCTCTTGCAGAGGAAAGACAGCCACTTTTAGTGCTTCAGCGCATTTCTTTCTAGAATGGTTTGTAGTCAACATAAGCCAACATCCGAACATGTTTTAAAGGTGATTTCTTCAAGAGTTATTAAACTTCAATTGCCTTGACACTCTCCAGTTTGGTAAATCTTAAATTCATTTTTTTTTTTATTTGCTTGCTTCATTTTAAAATACTTAACCTTTCATCATCTTGGAACTTAATTTGGGTTAAGAGATTTAATTCTTTTTTTTGTTTTGTTTTGTTTTTGTTTTTTTCCTGTACTGGGAGTTGAACTCATGACCTCACGCTTGCCAGGCAGGCGCTGTGCTGCTGAGCTAAATCCCCAGCCCCTAAGAGATTGAATTCTTATTTTTCAGTGTGCATCATTCAGCACAGCTGCATCCACAACACATAGGAAGTAATAAAAAGCTTTCATCATATGTGGTTCTTTCCTGCTTGTTTATATGGAAGCCAAGCCACACAGAGCTAAGGGCTTCACCTTATAATCCAAATAAATAAGTATTTTGTTTTAATTTCAATCAAATGTAATTTTACTGGCATTGATTCTGTGTTGTCTGATCTTTACTTAAATGTATCTAAACATTTATCATTTCATGACAACAAAAAAGTACACCAGAAACTCATTTGGATCATTTGGAACTTGAACACAGTAAGGCATTGGCAATTTTTCTTTTTTTTTTCTTTTTTGCTTTTTTTCCAGTACTGGGAATTGAACTCACGACCTTGCGCTTGCCAGGCAGGAGCTGTGCCACTGAACTAAATCCCCAGCCCCTATTGACAATTTTTCATACTGGTCAAATGCCAATTTAAGACCAGACTTGGTCTTAAAAATTCATACCTAAATTGTCTTTTGTTATTACAAATGCACTTATTTACATACAGTATATTTCCAAGGGCAGGTAGGACCTGGTTAGACAGGGAGGCTATGTCTCAAGGATTATGATTTTTTGTGTCTCCCCTCACAGTCAACAAATTGGCCTCAGCTGCTCTAGGATGTGTCTCAGCTTCTTTACAGAATCCATATTTTCTAAAAGTGCTTTTTTACACTGGGGATAGCAGAGAGGAAACATCACTTTCTCGTGAGGGGCATAAAGAAGCTTACTGGGCATAATTTAAAAGTGCACACTCAGAGAGAATGAAGTGTCGGTGCTCTAGAGGGGGACATTGTGGTCTGGAGCTGGGTATATGTATTTAACTTGGGGGGTGTTTTAAGACAGCTGATCTAGAATGCAAATTCCTACTTGTCTGTCCGATTTACACACCTGGCACACCACCTTAGAGTGTGAACCGTTTATAACATCAGGTATTTATAAAGCATGGTGCTAGGTCAAATATTTGAAGAGTACAGTTATTTATCAACAACAAACTACAGATATATTTTGAATCATTTTGTCCCTGCCTATGCTTTCCTAGGCTTACTACCTCTGGGTTTGTCAAATGAATCATTTATACTTTTGGAAAAGAGGAGATTATGTTGGGGAAAGAAAATATCTATTGAGCCTTTACTATGTGCTAATGGTGGTGTTTAACCCTCCTCCAAGTTTATGAAGTCGATTTTATCATGTTTATCTGAAGGATGAAAGCATTGATGCCTAGAAGTTAGTAAACTTACTCAAGTTTACAAGGTTAAGCAGCGCCCAATCTAAACAAAACCCAGTGCTCTTTCTACTACACTTTTAATGCCTCTCAGACACAAACATGTCCTTGTTGGCTGTGTTGTCCAAGGAACCAGGCCTCTGGGTCATCAGCATCTATAATTCCCACATCATTCACATTCCTGGGTAATAATCTTAGATCTCCTAGAGATGTCCCAGAGACACCCAGCACACTGAGGACCACTTTACAGGTCTTATTTGCTGTAGAGCTACACTAAATGCCTTTTGCTTTTAAAAAAAAAAAAAAATCAATGGAATGATTCAACTAAGCTTATAAAAGTTTACTAACCAAAATAGCCTGTCTTTCCTCTTCTGAACACATTTTAATCATTGGAACCCACCAGGAATAGAAGTGTAAAGGCCATTAAATAAAAACACATTTCAGAGTCCTCCCCCTCTTTTTTGTGGTCCTGATGATTGAACCTAGGGCCTTCACATCAAGCTACATCCCTAGCCTTTTTCTATATTTTGAGAGCATCTTGCTAGGTTGCTAATTGTGTGCAAATTTGTGATTCTCCTGCCTCAGCCTCCCAGAGTGCAGGGATTATAGGTGTGCATCACTGTGACTTGTTTCAGGATCCACATTCTTTATCGCAACAGCTAGTGGTCATCGGCCACATGGCAGGTTCCAGGACTTTGCTAGCACTTTGCTTCAGAAATGCCATCCAGGCCAGGACTGTTGTTATCCCTACCTCACAGACAAAGGGCCAGTGTCGAGACGTAGGTACCTCGCCAAGCCCACATGGCGGGTGCAGTGGAGCTATGGACGCCTCAGGGGAGGCCAGGCTGCTCACCCACTCCCGCAGTGAGCAGCGGAAATAGACTGGACCCCAGGTTCTTCAGCCCCAGAGTCCCGACTTCTCACCCCATACTGTACTTGTGACCTCTCGGCAGCCACACTGCTAAATTAAGAAGCCTAAGTTAGCACACAGGATTTTGCTTATTTTCTTATTCTATTTTGACTTAGGCTAATTAAATCTATTTTTTGTTTTGTTTTGTTGAGACAGGGTCTCACTATGTAGCTCAGACTGTCCTCAAACTTACAATTCTCTTGCCTCAGCCTCCTGAGTGCTAGAATAATAGGTGTGTACCACCATGCCTGGCAGAATAACTAAATCTAGAGCTTGAGAAAGGTCTTACTGATTTTATCTGATGAAGCCAACATCTAGCTTTTTTTCAACTCATTCGTTGGATGAGTAAGAAAGACATTTCCTTCAGCTTTCTGCTCCAAGCCAGTGGCAAGGTTGGTTAGCCATCAGAGTCAAATCAAGAGGCAGCTCCATGGGATAGACACACCTGTGATCCCAACTCTAGCAGGCTGAGGCAGGAGGAATGCAAATTCAAGGCCCCCTTGGGAAACAGTGAGAACCTATCGCAGAATAAAGAATAAAAAGGCTGGGTATGTAGCTCAGTGGGAAAACCCTGGGCTCAATCTCCTGATCCATAAAAAAGGAGGGAAAATCAAGAGGAAGGGCTCTGAATTCAAAGACTGCTTTTCTGGAGGTAAACAGGATTCTGATTACATTTTAGCTCAGCAATGCAAAAAGCCTTGTCTAAAAGATGTCCTCTCAGCTTGATGCACGAACATCTGAGAGCCCTCTTTACCCTGTTCTTCCTAGCATTGAGAGGAGGGCCGAGTCTTTGGACAAGGTCTCATGAGTCCTGCTTCCCTTTGGTAAAGTAGCTCAGCTGCTGAGACGCTGACCTCCCTAGTGAGGACTGACTTGAAGCACGCTGACCGAGGCCCTCAGAGCTCATGAAAACTCTGTGGCCAGCAGATCCACAGTGCAAAAGAACAGCTGTTCACTGCTGATTACTTGGCAAAAATAACCATAAAAATCAGGATTACTTCCTAGTAGGTTTGTTAGTGCCGAAACCAAACTTGGCCAGATTTGCATCTTGGTGACATTATATAATACATAGATTTCCTGAATGATACTCACATTGATCACTCCCGGACTACAGTCTTATAGCGTTCTTGCTTAAGTATTTCAATAAGAATCTAGGGAATATCATCCCTGGGATATTTAAGGTGATGCAAATTCACTGTGCTGGTTGAATGCTATGAAAGAAGTTGCATTTTTGTTAAATACTTTCTCCTGTGAAAAGCCGAAGAAGGCATTCAGTGTTTGCTTTGAGTCTTCAATAACAAACACTCCTATTTCATCAGAACCTGTTGTTTTGCTTTCTACAAAAAGAACATAAGTTACAAGTGCGTAGAAGCTGGAATTGAAATGTATTGACATTTTTCCAAGTTCTCTCTAGTGCCTTTTGCTCTGTACACACCAAGGTGCCCTATTCCCATCCCCTTCATTCTCTGTATCCCCTTCTGTACGTTCAGAGCCTCTGTTCTGCTCACTTACAAGTCTCTGTGCAGTGCAAACAGTAAAGCTTCCTCCTGTTTCCTGATTTTATCTTCCGCTCTACTGGCGGGGGGTCCTTTCATGCTCAGGTCCTCAGGTCATCAGAGGACTGTCTTAGTTACTTTTCTTGTTGCTGAGACAAAATACCCAACACCCAAAGTTAAAGGGGAAAGGTTTATTTAGCTCACAGTTTGTGGAGGTTTCAGTTCAGAATCAGCTGTTTCCAAGGCAGGGTGGTATATAGCAGAGGGGCAACAGTTCATGGCAGCAGGAAACAGCAAAAGCAACAGGAGAGAGGGTGACAAGCCTCTTTCTGCCCCTTTTTTCCCATCCAGACTGTGGACTGATCCAACCAGTGGACCGATCTCAGAGAACACCCACTGGTAATCCCAGCACTCTTAATCCCAGCACTGCAGTATGAATCAGTCATATACTTCAGATTCAGCCACCTCTGACGAAATCATACGACTGCATGAGGCTTTAAGGGGACATCTAGACACAAACCATAACAAGGATTCTGGGGAATTACTTCTGGGGAGGATTCACCAGCCTAGACCACAGCTGAGAGAGCCGGTGCTGGCCAGGAGGGCAGTGGTCCTGCTTCCTGAGTCTAGTTTTCAGCTACCTTTTATTTCTGAGTGCCTCTGGCAAATTCTTCAAGGTTTGAGTTTCTAAACTGAGGAAGGAAGGCTTCAGCAAACAAACAAACAAACCTCCCTCAAGCCTTGTTTCTACAGTTTTTTTTTTTTTATGAAGATTGCAGATGGTGACATAAGTGATGGTGCTTGGAAAGTTGAAGTATGACACAAATAAAAGCTTTGAGTGTCTCATCCGAATCAAACCCAGGCAGTGGAGCGGGCAGTGGGAATATCTGCACCTGCTTAATCCATCCTGAAATTGTATTTCTTTTTCATTTCACAGATTTCCTTAGTCTCCTTAATTTCTTTTTCTTGTCAATCTGCACAAATCACAAAGTCCACAGTCCTCACCTCTAGCAGTGGCAGCATCAAGGCTGTATTTTAAATCCCATACTTTAGGGAGGCAAATTACTACAACTTCTATGGGCATACATTAGTAATATTTGTCAGAATTACAGATGCATGTACCTTCAACCCAGCAACTTCACTTCCAGGATGTATCCCACAGTCATACTTTACTTGGGTGGAATAACTTTTGTACAAAATTATTCATTACATAGTACATTTTAATAGTAATATCTGAAGGTTAGAAATAACTTAAGTGCCCATCAACTGGGAATTGCTTAAATAAATTGTGGTACATCCATACAACGCAGTCTCAAGAGAGAATAAGGAACCTGTGTATGTGCTAATGTGGGATAATAATGAAGATATACTGCACAGAGTAAGAAAATAAGATGGAATGCAAGCTTTGTATATTGTGCTATCCTTTGTGTGCAAAGGGCAAAAAAAAAAAAGAATAAATATATTCTTATTTTTTTATTCAAGAAGTGCTCTACAGGCACATAAGAAAAGCATACTAAGGTAAACCAGATCTCTGAGGCACAAGAGTGGGTGGGTACTTTCTTTTTTTAAAAATATAATTTAATTTTATAGTTCACGTTTGCAGTGTATGCAGTTTACAATCATCTTGGGGAGTAGTTACACATACATATTATAGCTTTTTTTTTCTAAACCCTTTTCTCTCCCCCTCTTCCTCTGGTTCCTCATCTCCTTTTACATACTTTTTAATATTATTTTTCTTAGCTCATGTTATGGTGTATGATGGTCACACAGATTGCTGTTATTAGGTTCCTGAAAATGGCATATCTTTATTCTCCTCATTTCTTCTTCCCCTCTTTTTCACTCCTCATCCTTGTTTTTTAAGCCACTTCCCCATTGCACAAGGTCTGCCCCTTGTCCCTTTCTGTCCACCCTTTATCATTTTCTTTGTATTTTGCCTCACTCAAATGAGAGATACCATATGATATTTAAGCTTGTGTGTCTGATTTATCTCAGTCAGTACTATATTTTCCAGGTGTATCCATTTTCCTACAAATGCCTCAAATTTGTCATACTTTAGATCAGAGTAGTATTCCTTTATATATATAGATACCACATTTTGTTTATCAGACCCCGACAAAAAATGAGCTACGGGGTTGGGGATATACCTCAGTGGCACAAGTGCCTGCCTGGCAAGACCAAGATCCTGAGTTCAATTCCTGGTACCAGAAATATGAGCTACAGAAATGAACAGACACTTTACACAGGAAATACAAATGGTTAACAAATATACGAAAAATGTTCAACATTTCTGGCCATTAGAGAAATGCAAATTAAAACAATGTTAAAATTCTGTCTTACTCCGGACTGAATGGCAATCATTAGGAAATCAAACAACAACAAATGCTGGTATGGCTTTGGTGAAAAGGGACCCTCCTGCATTGTTGGTGGGAATGAAAGTAGTACAAGCACTATGGAAATCAGTATGGTGATCTCCCAAAGAACTGAATTTAGAAATTCCATATGACCCAGCTACTCCTCTGCTAGGAATCTTCCCCAAAGAGCTTGAGTCATCATACTACAGTGACACTTGCATACCAATGTTTATAGCAGCACAATTCATAATAGCTAAATCTAGGATACTTTCTCTTTATATCCTCTTGTATTTTTTTATTTTAAACTATGGAATTTTATCTACTACATAAGTAAAATCACAAAACAAATAACCAGAGGAAAGGTTCTTGAATCTTTTTTATCTTACTGAATTCATTTCTATATTACTCATTTTTCTTTTTGTCTTTTTTTGGAGATAGAATCTCCTTATGTAGCCCAGGCTGGCCTTGAACATTATGGCAGTCCTCTTGCCTCAGCCTCCTAGGTGCTGGAGATTACAGGTGTGCACCACAACTCCCACTTGTGTACATTTCTGCCAGATGCCCAGGCTCTTCTAAGAAGTTGCTTTCATTCTGAGTGTGTTTCTTAATACTGCTGTAAGTTGCTTCAGTGATGACTTTGAGAGGAAAGTCCCTCATCGTGCTTGATTTATAGTGAGTTGATCACTTTCTTACCAACTGTCTTTTTCTGGAGACAAGGAAGTGTTTATGAAAACCCTTTGAACTCAGTTGTTACACACCTATATACTGCTTCAATCAGTTTGCCTATGGAGTTATAAGCACTCTATGCCCAAACTGAAAACTCACACTCTAAATCATGTGGCAAAGGTGACACGCTCTTTCATTATCTCTCATCTTGTATGAAGCACTGTAATGCCAGAATTTGTAATACACTGGAAATTTTACGGAATGTCAGCTTTGCTTACACGATGTGGTGGGTTGACAACTGGTGGTCAGCTTGTATCACCCAGCTGAACTGAGTAAGCATGGTGCTGGGTGTAGCAGGCCCACCTGAGGAGTGTTGCCGCAGCATAAGAGGCAGAAATGGAGAAGAAGGAAGGCTGTTGGGAACTGAGAGAAGCTGTTGGGTTCTGTTAGAAACTGTAAGCAGTTGTTGGTTCTCTTGGAGAAGCTTGCCATGCTGGCTTTCCTGATGAACTCTGCTGGTCTCATTGTCCGAGGAGCTCAGGACCTCATTGTCACTGAGAATAGCTTCGGTTCACTTTGGGGGAGCTCTGGTCCTCAATTTGAGCACCACTTCCTGGCTCTGGAGGGGAAGATGGCGCACTGCTCAGTCTCCTGAAGAAGCTCGTCACTTTGGCTTCCCTGATGGGAACTCAGCTGTCCTTATCATTGGAGGAGCTCGGGACCTCACTGTCACTGAGGATGGCTGTGGTACTGTTCAGGGGAGCTCTGGTTCTTACTTTGAGTGTCGCTTCCTGACTCTGGTGCAGATCCCTCAGCCTGCTAGCACGGATCCTTCATCCTGCTGGCACAGACTTTGTAGCTTCCACCACTGACTTTGGGATCTTCCCAGCATATATCCATGAAACAGATTTGCACGAGACGTTGTCATGGGCTCTACGCTGCCAGTTGGACTTGTGGGAGGCACTATTATGGGCTCTAGGTCTTCAGATGGACTCATGTGGGACATTATTGTGGGATCTAGGCCCTCAGCTGTGTTCTTTGGTCCTTAGTGTGTGGGCACATTTCCTGCAATCTCTTGTATGTGACTCTTTGGGTGACTGTTATAAAATAATCTTATAAAATATGTGTCCTTTGTTAAATTGTTCCCCTTGCAAAGCCCCAAACAATAACACATGACTGCTTCGCTGGCTTTAAAAAAAGTAGATCCAAATAGTGTATGGTGATGCTTGTCTGTAATCCTAGCCCTCTGGGAGGCTGAGGCAGGAAGATTACACGTTCAAACCCAGCCTAGGCAACTGAGCAGTTTAGACAGACCCTGTGTCAAAATTTAAAAATTTTTAAATGGCTGGGAATGTACCTCAGTGTGAAGGCCCTGGCTTCAATGTCCATTACTATACACATATACAAATCTAAGAAAACAAAGATAAATAAAAGTGAAGATAACTTTGATCACAGGCAGTCATTTAATAGACTCATAATTTTCCTCTCACTGCCTTTACTTGCGCATTCACAGAGAAGCTGAAGACACCAGCAAACTTTCTCTCAGGCACACATATTCCTAGGGTTTTGTTTTACTTGCTTTAAAGATGGAATTTCACGTGATGCAAAAGTATCTGAAAGTATCTGAAAGCAGAGCGTCTTTTCAGGGTGAGGAGGCCAGATATTGCCCATCTCCACTGTCATTAGGGATAAATGAGCCTCCTCTCACACAGCTCTCTCACCAACAGCCCACTGTCCTCTCCCTGGGAAGGTGCAGCAGTTGGTGGCCTGGACTCTCTGCTGGAGAATTGGAGAAGTCTCTTTGGGGACAAAAAGAATGGAGTTACCCTCTCTGGAGACAGGAACTCTGTCCTGAAATTCAAAACTTGATTGTGCCTTTCAACTCACTGCTCCTATTTACCTTCGAGTCTTTGGTACGGTACACAAAGGAAAAAAGGAGTGCCTGCCCCGCTCCCTGTCTTACTTCACCCAGGTTTATCATATCTAAACCTCTCTGGGGCATTTCTCCTTCCCTTTCTTGGTTTTGAAACTTCTTGAGCAGTTTTCTCTCCTTTTCTCTCTTTCCATCATTCTCTCCAAACTATTGTTTATGATATTTCAATGTTTGCAGAACTGTGAACTAGAAATTATATTGTCAATACATGCAGTTTTCTCCCTTTTTCTGTTGATTTGCTAGTCTGGAATGACTCCAAATAGGAAGTGAAGGTATCTTTATGCTGTACTAGCAGACATACATGTTCTCGGCTGAGGTGTCTTCTGTGATCACAGTGCATATCTCTTAAGAAGGCATCGTGGTGTGAATACTCTTAACCCATAATTCTTATGCTCGGTTTTTGTGGTGACTGAACTTGGTGCCCTGAAGTGCTCTTGTGTTTCCTCATTTCACAGCAACGATGCAGCCCACTCACTGCCAGGCCAAATACCTGATGGATGATAGCTTCCCGGTGTCCCGTAAACACTGAGTACTCTAATACCGAGAATATACAACTTGGAAAAGATAGCACTTCAACTCTGGTTGCCTCCTCCACATAGCCTTGTTATAGGAGTGCAAAAACAAGGGCTTGCACTGTTGTCTGATTTGTGAAGGATGAACAGATAGATGCATCTTCTATAGAGTTGTGCTCTTCTTGTGTCCTCAGACACCAGGCAGGAAACACTGTCAATCATCGGACCCAGAGCTGGAATGTTACTGAGAAGGCAATTACACGATGGAGAAAGCAAGAGGGGAGACAGTGGTCGCTTGCTAGTGTGGAGAGACCAGCTCAAATGAGCTGGAAGATCATCAGAGAAAGGGCCTTGCAATGGTACAGTGTCATGCACTGGAAAGCAAACAGGGTATATCTAACTCCACGTGTTCTGATCCTTTAGCAGAGGGCAAACAAGACTTAATATAGGGCTGGGGATTTAGCTCAGAGGCACTGCGCCTGCCTGGCAAGCACAAGGTCGTGAGTTCAATTTCTAGTACCGGAAGAAAAACAAAAACAAACAAACAAAAAGACTTAATATAATTTCAGAGTTGGGAGCAGATAATAGTCTATACTTATTTTAATGATGAGAAAATAAGCGGCCTAGAAGTTTGTCTTAAATCATAAAATACATTAGCTAATGGCAAAGCGGGGCCTGTAACCGGGACCTTGAGACTCTCAGTGCACCTTAGCCGCATTCCAGAAATTTGCAGATAGGACGTGGAAAGTGAGTGGGCGGGAGTGGGCACACACTGGTGCAGAGTGCAGTGGGAAAGTGCTTCAGAAACTGGAACACCGCAAAAATGGAAGGTATTATTATTGTAAGTACTTGTTCTAAACATCCTTACTTATTTGATCACCTACTGGCAAGAGAAATTAGAAACTGCCAGCTCAGTTTCAACTTTTTCTCAACATCTCAAGTTTCCTCAATATCTGAATTAACAGGAAGAGATACAGAGCAAAATAAAATCCAGAGATAATCTTAGCACAACATCAAGCCTTCTACCCCCTGCTTCAAATTAACCCTGACCAACTCTGTTGGAAACCAGCCACACTTCTCTCAAGGTTCCAGCTCCTCTCCTGTCACCAGCCCCTGCTCTAAGGAGCAGGAAACACAAAAATGCTGGGGCAATGGAAGAACCGGGGAGGGGGTGAGTCCTCCAATGGGTCCCGAGTGGCAGGAACAAAAGAGGAATCCAAGTACACTAGAACATTTTTAAAAAACATTTTCTCAGCACCTCCTAGTTTTCCTGAGAGAGGCTTCTCCCGCCAGGTGCTCCCTCCTATTGGATAGTCTGTGTTGTGATAACAGCTGCCTGGGGATTGCTTTCTCATTCTGCTCAAGAGGCCAGTGAGGTACGGGTCAATACTGTCAGTATTGCTCACTTTGAGGCTTTCATTTCTGCCTCTTAAGGCCCTTGACAACTATTAAATCTCTTTGTACAACTCTCTTGGCTCTCTTCTGTAGCCAAGGATATACGAGCCACTTCTCCTAAATCTAAACCTGGTAAATATCTTCCAGCCCTCAATGTTTCCAATCCCTGGCTTTTGTAGTTGTCTGGCAGATAAGCTTTGCCAAATTAGTGCTCATTACGGATCACTGCCATTGTGAAGATATAAACAAAAGGCAATGGGTTTGCATTCTCTATGGACATTTTACCTGTCAAGCACTTAAGGAAAGCAATTAAAGTTACATAGTTTGTCCATGGCAGAATGGGGATACAGATCTTGGCAGAGAGTTTTTACAAAAGTATTCTATCTTTACACGTGAAGAAATAGAGGCTCAGCTCCAGAACTCAAACATAGTCTTGTCTGCCTCTAGAACCCAGAGCTAGGGTCTCCACAGTACCTTACTAGATACAGCCACACAGTGGGAAGCAGCTCCCTTAAATGCTTTTTGAGAGGATGGGGAAGTAGCCAGGTTCTAGGTATGCATTATATACCTATCGGGCCCTTGTCATCCCCATTGTCCTACTTATTTTTCTCATTGCTGGAACAAAATATGCAACATCCAAAGTTAAAGGGGGGAAAGGTTTATTTAGCTCACAATTTATAGAGGTTCCAGTCAATAATTGGCTCTCCCAAGGCAGAGTGACACAGCAGAGAGGCATTGCAGAGGAAAAACAGCTCTTGGCAGGTAGAAGACAGCAAAGCAACAAGGGATGACCACAGCTCTCCCTAGCCCTTATATCTTACCTAGGCTACTTAGGGCGGTTAGTCCTCACACCCTTAATCCTAGTATTGCACCATGCATCAATTCCAGTGTCACATATTCCAGATCGAGCCACCTCTGAAAAAGCCTACCTATGACCACAGGAGGGTTTGAGGGGGACCTAAACACAAGCTGTAATATTCCACCCCTGCCCCCTGCAAAAGACTCAGACATATCCCTTTATGCAAAAGACATTTAATCCATCTCTAAGTGTTGCCAAAGTCCTAACAGTTTCAGCATTGCTGAAAAGTCCATGTCCAAAGTCTCCTCTGAGATTTAAGGCAAACTCTTAGCTGCAAGCCCCTGTACAAATGAGAAGAAAGTAAACACTGCCAACACTCAATGGCACGAGATAGGCATTTTCATTCCAAAAGTTACAGATGGGGGAGGGGATAGCAAAGCAAGATCAAAATCCAGTAGGCAAACATTAAATCCCATAGCTCTACTTCCAGTATCCCTGGCAAGTTGTAAACTCCAAAGGGCTTGGGTGCCTCCACCCCTATGGCACTGCTGGTGGTTGTAGCTCCCACAGCTTCTCTCTGGGGTCTGCACTGCTCCCTTCTTGCAGTTTTTCTCAGAAAATCCACGTTCCTGGCTTCTCCAAACTTCTGGAGTCTCCACCTCACCTTTCAGTTCATGCTCACAGCTTCACACACTGCCCTCTCAGGGCCCCATTGCCTGGCCTCCCAGGTCTTCTGAAATCTGGGTGGAAGCCTTCTTGATCCCACAGATTTTGTAATCTGAATGCACCTAAGACCAGCATCACATGGATGTTGCCAAGGTCTGCTCCCAGCTGGAGCAGTAGCCAGGCTTCCTTCTTTCTTGTTAAGGGTCAAATGTGTATGAACCAAACCCTGAGGAAAAACTTCCCTAAGCTGACATCATTCTGGAACATGGTGCCCTGGGGCTTTCTTCTCAAAGCAAGTCTTTCACACTTGCAATTTTGAGCCTGCAAAGAGTGAGGTCCTGTTGGTTCTTGTACTGCCCTCAGGCCATTTTTTCTGTTTTTTTTTTTTTTTTTTTTTTTTTTTTTCTGAAATACTTGGCTATTTCTTTCTAGTCTTTTCAGTGACCAGTTTTTCCTCTGTCCCACCTTTGCTGGCTGCAACTTTACTGGAACTTCCCTTCTGGCCAACTTCAAAATGATTTAAATAATTTTGTTGGGTTCTTTGCTCTTAATTCTCAATATAAATCTGGCTAAAAGCCTCTAACAGTAGCCATTCCACAGCCTCAACATTAGACTGCCTTGAAATTTCTTCTGCCAGATTAGTTTGTAGGGGGCAATGAATCTTAGCATATTATTTTGGATAAAATAGTTTTGGTAAAAGCCTACGAGGTGCCTTGGGAAGCCTCCTGGGACAGTGTAAGAGCTAATTCCCCAGATCAACACTGTCTAGGAATGTCTCCCCAAGATAAGGGGGCGCCTAGGCCTAGTTAACCCTCCATGACCCTGCCTGGGCAGTTCCATCGCCTGGCCCTAGGTAAACATTGTAACCATAAAGTAAATGTACGGTTATGTAAAGGGGGACATATAAAACAGAGTACAAAAAGTATATATCATTGTGGTTGGGCTCATGACCGGAGCCTGGCCCAGTTACATGGCACAAGGAAAACAACATGTGGCCAGGGCTATAACATTCCTTTCTGTTACCATGGAAACCAAAAATGTACATAACCTGGGAACAAAGACAGGTCCACGCCCACTTCCCCGGACTTGCAAGTCGGGATGAGAGGTGACCGGTCTAAATTAAAAACTTTGTCTGTTCTCTTTGGTCTCTTGCGGAATATAGCCCAAATTTTTGCCGTAACAAGTTTGTACCCCTCTCAGTCTCAGGCAAAGTCTCTGGGCAAGAGCAAATGCAGACAAACTTTCTGTCAAGGCACAATATACACCATCTGGAGTCCAACAACCAACGTAGTCTTTCTTCCTAGCAGAAATCTTTTGAGTCTGGTCTTCACTGGCAGAATTTCTATTGGCTTTCTGGTCTCCTGAGCTCTGATTAGAATCTCCCATCAGTACAGCCTCATGTGTTCCAGCTCTACTTTTTCAGCCAGCATTTCCAAACCTTTTCTAACTCTTCCCCTTTCCACAGGCCAGCTCCAAGGTTCCTATACCATATGGTCAGGTAGAGTCATAGCAAAGACCCCACTTCTCTCATACCAAATTCTGTCTTAATTACTTTTCTTGTTACTGAGACAAAATACCCAACATCCAAAGTTAAAGGAGGAAAGGTTTAGCTCACAGTTTATGGAGGTTTCAGTCCATAGTTGCCTGGCTCTAAGGTAGGGTGGCATGGCAGACAGGCATCTCAGAGAACAAACAGTGCATGGTAGGCAGAAGGTAGAAAAGCAACAAGGAATGAACACAGCTTTTCCTATCCCTTATGCTTTATCCAGGCTACCTAGGGCAGGTAGAACTCAAACCCCTAATCCTAGAGCCCCTGATACTAGCATTGCATTGTGAATCAATTCCATTGTCATCCACTCTAGATTCAGCCACCTCTGAAAAAGCCTCACCTATGACTGCATGAAGGTTTGCGGGAGACATCTTAACATAAACCATAACACCCACCTTGACTTTTTTTGTGTACTTCTGCTTCCTGAAAGAAGTTCTTACTTCCTCTCCCTGTGTCTTTACTCTCTAGCAAATTCTCAGTTTCCTCCTCCCCAGGCCTCTGCCCCAGAAGCTTCAAATAAGCTGTAGCACAGTCAGCTGTGATACTTCCAGGGGAGGGCTTGCCTCAGTTCCCCAAAGGGCGTCTCTTTTCTCATTTTCCAGAATTGTTGAAGAAACCACTAATCTGAATCTGGAAACTGGTCTCCCGGTTTTTTGGATTCTTGTGTGGAGATGCCCTTCTGTCTGGGGCCTTACAAGGTGGAGTTGATATGAGCATGGGTTCCAGATTTTGCCTGCTCCACTAACTTAAACAAGTAGCTGGTGCAGTCCCATAACCAGCTGGGTCAGCTCAGCAGCTGACAGTGAACCACACCAGTTAACTTGCTTGGCCAAACTTCCCCAACACAGCCAGATAATGTCCTAGGTACAGAATGCAACATGGCATTTTTGAAAGATGAATGCTTTCCGCCATAAAAGGCAGAGAAGCTAGGGCAATAGAATACCTAATTTACTAATCATCATTTAATATCCAAAGACAGTACCATTCTTGTTCAGTCTGGAGATAGTGAGGGTGTTTCCCTTGCTGTACATGTATTGTGTTGGCATCTTGCCTGTCAAACTCATCAGGTCCCTAACAGAGATCATTGCCTGTGTGTACCTCAGCCCTCCAGGTCCTGAATCTTCCTCCTGCGGTCTACCTTCAAAGGGGCACCATTAGCCATGTGGTCACACAATCCAGAAATCAAGTCATCCGCCTGTAATCCGCCCTCTCTCATTCAATCACCAACTCTCACGAGTGACTGTCTAACAACCTCCCAATTGAAATCTCCTTCCCACCTCTCCTGGGGAGGATCAGTGCAGACTGTTAACGAACTGCTCTAATATAGGAGGACAGGCCTCCCTGGGAGCAGGGACTGGCACCCAGAGCAGTGTGGTAAGAGCAGTAGGCTGGAATGGTGGATTCGGAATCCCACTCAATATACACCGACAGGAGAGTGAGGGTCAGAGTTCAGTTTCCTCATCTGTAAAATGAGAGAAACAAGAATGCCTCCTTCTCTGGGCTGTTAGAATGTTTAAAGAAAGTTAAAACACAACAATAGTCAGAACACAGAGTGACTGTCATATTATTGAGAGCGTGTTTGTTATTTTATTATAGTTGTAATGACAAATGAGGACACTGAGGCTAAAAAAAGGTTAAATGTCTTCTCTAGAAACATATGAACTATTAACAGACCTAGCATATGAATCCAGGTCTATCCTTCACCAAAGGCCATACTCTCTCTCTCTCTCTCTCTCCCCCTCCTCTCTCTTTTAATATCGCACATGTAGGGATCCCAATGCAGGTGTTTATAAGAAAATGGAACCTCTAAAATATTACCAGAGAAAGATGCCACGTATCATGCAAAACAGTACGCATAGTAGGATCCTCCTCCCTCCTTTATTTGGAGACAGTGTTTTGCTATATAGTTTAGGCTGGCCTTGAACTCAGTATGTAACCCAGGGCTGGCCTTGAACTTGAGGCAATCCTCCTGCTTCAGCCTCCTGAGTGTTGGATTGCAGGTATGCACCACCATGCTCATCCAACCTCAGTTTTTAAATGTGTAGAGCTCACTTCCAGCTTTGCTGTTGCCATCACTGAGCGTTGTGTATACTCTCACCTTACTCTTACCCATCTTCCCCTCTAAACTAACTACATAGTCCAGGGCTAGATACACAGGATTTAATAGTTTTTAAATTGGTGAGCAGCATTGGATTTTTGAAAAATAAATAATCTGAGCTGGGCATAGTGGTGTAATCCAAACACTCTGGGGACTGAGGAAGGAGGATGGCCGTGAGTCATAGGTAAACCTGGGCTATATAAGGAGTTCAAGACCAACCCAAACTACATATGGAGACCTTGTCTCAAAAACAAAAAGCAATTTAACTTACTCATTTATTAGAGAATAGCTAATAGATGACATATTAATGAGCTAAAAAGTATCAAAACATTCAAACTACCCCAAAAACTTATTCAGAGGAAAGTAATATTCATTCTACCCCTTCCCACAGATACCTAGTTCCTATCCCAAGGCATCTATGATGACCAGTTAATTCAGATATTTTTATAGAATTGCACTGAAATGAATTTTAGTGCAATTTAAATTTACTCCAGGAGTATTATTATTTTGTGAAAATGCAATCAGTTTGTTTTCTTTCTTAAGAAATACCAATTTCTCTCAAACTCACATAAAGGGAAACTCAAATGTAAACTTTTTGAGTATGCACAAATGGCAAGACCAACAGCAGAGAAAGATACCCAAAAACCCCATTAGGTAAAACCACCATCTGATTCTATGCAGTTCTATTTAGATTCCCACCCCTTCCGTTGGTCTTGTGATCCATTTCTTCATAATCCTCTGCCTGAGATTTGATTCTTTTTATTGTGCAATTCACGGAAAAGAGTTGGTATTCTGTGATTTGTAGAAGACAAATGATTTTCCCTTTCTTTCAGCCAGATGTTTGAGGTCACTCTAACACAACTCACCACAGTTTGAGACAAGAAAGTGCTTTCTGGAGGAAGAATAACAGTCTTGTAGTGTGTTTTTTGTCAGACAGATGTCTGCCACAGCCCTGGAAGACACATTATCCTAGTACTTTCCTGACAAAACCTCTTAAAAGGACTGGAAACTTAGCATGCTGTCTGTCAGGATGCTAACCTGCTCTACTTACATGAGCTTTTGTCATAGCACTGCACATTATAAGACTTCAACCTTGCTGAGAAATGACACAGGATGTAAAATCAGGCTGTTCAAGTGGTTCTATGGTTATAGAGGATTTGATATTGAAATATTTACAATTCTCTGCTTTATTCTGAATATATGGGTTCAGATATATCTATTCCTCCATGATATTTTTCTAGCTTCCATTTCCAATACATTCATTTTATTTTAAAAAGACAGAACAGACTGAACAACAAAGATTACCCCAACTACCCAGGTTTTCTCAGTGTTTTTCACTAAAAAATTTGGAGTCTAAGCATTTGAAAATTAAGTAATAATTAGAGTTCTTACGATGTATTTTGGGAAAGTAACTATTTTCTTCTTCCTTGTTAGTATCTTTCCTGTTTTTTATTATTACACTGAAGTGAATAAAAGAGTTGGTGTCCAGACATATTCCTTCGCTTTTATTTTATTTAAGGCTGATGTAGACATGGAACCTAGTGCCTAGATAAATGGAGCCTTTGTTTCCACTGGGTCTTCAATGGATGACATACCAACAGATAACAGAATGGTTCTTCCTTCTCTCCTAAATCTGTTTGTTACTAAATTATCTATTTGTTATTCCAAGTCATTGGTGTAGACTTAGCGGTCTCTCTGACTGTCAATGAGCTCTTTTTTATGTGTTCTTTGTTAGTGCCTTCTTCTTGTTGCTCCTAACTCCTCAGTTTCCACTGGTAAGGCCAACCATGAGGGCATCCTGCCAACTTATCTACCCCAGCTCAGCCAACTCTTATTTGCAATTCTCACAAATTGGAGGAAAGGCCTCCCTGGGCTAGGAAGTGATCTTAGAGCTCCTAGGGAAAATAGACCTCAACTCCTTGTGTTTTCTTCCTATTTTTTAGAGATACTATTACTTTGTATTTAGGAACTTCCTTCTCCTTCCATGGTCAGGTTTTATTATTTTCCCTTCCTCTGTTCTTTAGCAGAAGTATTTCTCTTTTAAAGATTGAATTTTTCTGGGGTTTAGAATACACTTTTAATAGGTGTTATGGATAAAGAATTAATGGCGATTTGTCAAATGAATGAGAAAGGTAAGTTTTTGCTGAGTTTAATTGGGGAAATCAAATAATAAAATGACCATGATATATGACTGCATCTAGCTCTGCTTGCTAACTGCTCTCCACCCACACATGGAAGTGTTTCTCTTCCTGGCATTTCTCATATGATGTCAACTAGTCAGCAGTTGGCACTAGACTAGTTTGACTTCCCATTTTAATACTTAATAGCCTCATGACTTTGGGTGAGTTGATTGATCTCTCCATGACCAGTTTCATCTGTAAAGTGAGAAAGATCACAGAAATCATACCTACCCACTCACTCCATAGATTCGTTTGAGGATTAAGTGAGCTAATACATACAAAAAAACCTAGAACACAGCTGGAACAGCACTACATAAATGTTAGCTCTGAGTATTGACAACGCCTGTGATTCAGAACAAAAAATGAGATCAAGATAATGCATTTTTGCCTTGAGTCCCAGGTCAATGAACTGTACTGAAATACCTCTTCCAGGAATACACTCAAGGTTGGGAATCTACACAAGGAAAGTCATTACATCTCTGAGTGAGTCAGGATATGTTCTCTTTGAGCTTCTTTACAATTAATTGAATATTCATTAATCAACAGTCACAAAAAGGAGCCAAAGATGTTGAAATGGGATATATCTAAAGTCTTGTGACAGACTATATTCTCCTGCTATATTTCAATTTGTGTGCAATGTATGAATCATATTTTCTTGGAAAAAGTTATAATTATATTTAGATGCTACAGAATTTTCTTAATTTTTACTAAGTCATTACCTCTTTATAGTTGGAGATCTTGGCTAATTCCAAGGCAGATATTAAAACTGTATGTGAATGCTTTTTTGGTAGCCAATTAGCGTAAAATTAAGACAGAACTTTTTTTATAACCTGGTATTGGTTTGTATATTTGACAACTTAAGGATTTCTATATTAATTTGGTAAAAAATTCCAAGTAAGTATTTTTTCAGCTATATTATAAGATCAATGGTACCCATAAATAATAAACTAAAACTCCAATAGCAATAAACAAAACAATGTTTTATTAGGACAAAGTGCTGTCAACCATGCTAAATTAAGAAGGAATTGAAATCTTTCAAGAAAGATATAGCTGGTGCCAGCGCACTGGTGCACACCTATAATCCCAAGACTTGGGAGGCTGAGGCAGGAGGATCACCACTAGCTCAAAGCCAACCTGGGCTACATAATGAGTGCAAGGCCAGTTTGAACTACAATTTACCTTTCTTTCCCAGCCACTGGGTGAGAGCATGCAAATACATAAAAGATTCTAGTGTTTAAACACTGATGCTCAGTTTCAAGTCAGCACCAACTAGACTATAATTATGGTTAAGGAACTATATCACATTTTGAGGCATTAACTGTATAAATTAGTTTTAAGTGAAAGTGACATTGTATAATGATAAGATGTTGGCCAAATCTAGGATGTTTGCTTGCTTCTGGTGTTACTTAACTGCTCATCCCTAATGATTAAAATGCTCCTTTATTCCTACACGAGATGGAAAGTGTTTGATTTTTTTTCCCCCCTCACCACACAATCAAGTGATTTGAATGATGCCTAGTGAGGCTTCTTTCAGATTTTCATGTGTTTACCCTATATTGCTCCGAACACATCAACAATTTTTCTGGAAAAAGTGTTCAAATTCAGGAGAGCTTGGGCTATAGTTTTTTTTTTTTTGTCTTTTTGAGACAGCGTCTTGCTATGCAGTTCAGGGGGACCTTGAGCTCACTTTGTAGCCCAGGCTGGCCTTGAACTTGCAACAATCCTCCTGCCTTAGCCTCCTGAGTGCTGGGATCACAGGCGTGCACCACTACACCCAGCTTCATTTTGAATATCTACAATCAATCCATCTGATAATGTTCCCAGGAAGCCAGATGCTCCAGAGAAACTAGATACAGGGGTTTTGTTTGTTTGTTTGCCTCTGTCTTTGTTTTGTTTTGGTTTTTTGTCACGTGACTTACCCACAATGACAGCGGTGACAGTAAGCAGCACAAAAGCGTTCCGAAACAGGTAACTTTTAACATCCTCCTTTGTGATGTTCTGCACTTTCTTCTTAGCCAAAAGTGTGCGTTTGCGAACTCCTTGCTGGAATCTTTCCATCCTGCCGCCCATCCTGGGCTCTTCCCCATTGCTTTTGGTCATGTTTACTTTTCTGAGAGTGTCTCTTCTTTGCACTTCCGAGTCTTGGAACTACCCCAGAAAGTCAAATCTCCTCTTTGGTGTTAGAACCCAACTAGACCGGGAAAGAAAGAAACAAGAGTTACAGATTCCAGGGATGAGAAATCAGTGCTGCCCCACTGTATGGCAGACTGTGGGCAAAATGCATAATCTTCCGTCAAGGACTGGAGAGCCACAGTATGGGGCTTCCAGGCTAGAATGCACATATCGTACAGGACCATGTGTGAGAAACGGGTATAAACTCAAGGAGAAACTGTGTTCTGTTTCTCAAAGGCTGTCCTTTTCCCTCCAATGAGGCTAAAGAGAGGGTTCTTCAGAGCCACATGTGGGGAGCATCCTCCATCCCCCCCTCAGAATTTTGCCAAGAGCCTTGCATAATGAACACAATAAACGTCCAATTAGCTGAACACATAGGCAGTACCCAATAATTAATTGATAACTCATGTTTATATGTGGTTGAAGACATAACCAGGTCAATAAAAAGGACTAAGATACCTGTATTCAGCAGGTGAGTGTGTTACATGCAGTAAAGTAACTGGCTGTTTTCTTCATTAAGGGGAAAAAAAGAGTTGGGCCAAGTGGTGCATACTTCTAACCCTAATTACTGGAGAGGCAGTGACAGGAGGATTCCAAGTTCAAAGCCAGCCTGGACTACATGGTGAGACCTTGTCTTAAAAGAGGAGGTTGAGAAAAGGTAAGGGTGTAAGTCAGGCAGGTCAGTGACTAGGTGCCCCCGGGCTATGGAAATCTCTGAGAGGAAAGAAAAAAATGAGAATATCAACTAGTGAATATCGCTCTGAAAAGAACACAAGTGCCCAGGGGATATGAGTCATACACTTGCCTACTTTACAGGGTACCACTTGAAATTTTTTTCCATAAAATAAACCAAGGGCTGCAGGC
The DNA here is from genome assembly GCF_000276665.1 of Chinchilla lanigera. Classification (NCBI taxonomy): domain Eukaryota; kingdom Metazoa; phylum Chordata; class Mammalia; order Rodentia; family Chinchillidae; genus Chinchilla; species Chinchilla lanigera. The sequence continues at coordinate 21,373,094 of NW_004955426.1, read as the reverse complement.
ATATCTAACAAATTATCTGAAATCATAATTCATTTTCATGTTATTATAAACACAAGGACAAAGTAGCATTTGTCTTTGTGGCAAACACATCGGTGTCTTCTGAGGAAACTATCACTGACTCCTAAGTATTTTAAAATTTGGGATTTCTACGTGAAACGATTAGAAGAATCCAGTTTTCAATCCAAGCATTACAGTGGGTGGTTTCTGATTTCTTTAAAGCACTCTAAGGTTATTCAAACACAGTTATTAAGAAAACCTTTCCTTGCTGGAAATCAGAGGATCTGGAAAACCAAGGGATTCCTCCCGCGGCTTTAGGAGAGCCCGGGTCTATAATCTTTGCCGCGATCAAGCGCAGGGAAGCTCGGCGGTGCCTGCGGACTTGCGCGTCTGGCCGGGCGAGGGCCCGCGTGCGCGTCTTGTGGAGGTAACTGGAAACCCAGGATTCCTCGCAAGCCTTTGGCAAATCCAAGGGTGGAAAAAAAGATTTGTCCTAACAGTTTGACTTTTAAACAAATTGCGGATTGCGGTCGCGGATCTAAAAACCTACTACTTGTTGAAGACTTTACACCAGATTAAAAGTTTAGAGAGAGAAGTGAAGACCAGCAGAGGGGAAGGGTCCGGCTTTTTTTTTTTTTTTTTTTTTAAACTAAATGCGCTGGATTCTTTTTACCGGTCAGTCACTTTAAAGCAGACCGGCCCAGTTTTCATTCCCTCTTCTAGATCGCCAACCACAACCTACCCCTAATCCTCAGTGACTCAAACCCAAATTGGGAGTGGATCCGGCTTAGACACCACACGCTCGCTCCCTACGTTCAGTTCCTGGCGTGGACTTCATCCCCCAACATGGCCAAGCCAGCGCCTGCGCTCGCTGCCCCACTGCGGGAGCGCAAAATAGACCGGCAGGGAAGTGGGAAGAGAAAGTAAACCCAGCCGGAATACGGTGCTTATCCTTACCTTTTCTGATTTTCCAACCGGTGGAAGGCCGCCCAGGCAGTGACAAGGTGAGGTCCGGGCAGGTACGACGGAGTGGCAGGACGCAGCGAGCAGCAGGCTGGCCCGACCTCTGCATGTGCTCGGAAACTGCAACTTACTATCAGGGCCACTTAAGAAAAGGGGAGGAGCCTGGGCGCGGGAAAGGGGGAGTGGGGAAACGAAAACAGAACAGGGAAGGCGGGCAGAGCCCCGAGGTTTCTGGAATATTGATTAATTTTTGGCTCACCCAAAGCAGCCTTGCTGGCTTAGACCACTTTCAAGCTTTGTCAGCTCCCTTTTTATTAGGAATGCAAATCGGGACCAGGAAGATTGGAAAATAAAGCGCGCACACACTCGGGAAAGCTGGAAGTCTTGATTAGAACATTTTCAAAGACTTTTCTAAGGCTAAGTTTAATTACTTCCCATTATTGCAGGTTTCCTCCCTCCCCTTCAGGGAACACCAGAGTGTGTTCTTTTGCCTGGCTGTACAACTGTGATGAAAAAGAATTGGGAATACGAATGACGTTTCTCGGGTAGATCCTGAACATAAATATAGAGAGAAAAGGCAAACTGTAATACTCTAAACTTGTTTAAAGTAACTCAACACGTCACTGTTTTAGTAGTTTAAACAGCATAATGACAAATCTCTTTGAGCTCTGGCTCCCTGCATTGCACAGACTGAAAAGGTAAGAAACACAAAGAACTAGGATCTTCGCCAGCATTTTTAAGATGAAGAGTGCAGATGTACACTTGAAGCCTCCTGGTTGCAAGAGCTTAGTTGCTCTGCAGATGCCCTGATTTCAAAGAACGCTGGACGTCCCTCACACAACATTTTTAGGAGTCCGAAGACTGTCATTGCTTTGAGAAGACAACTTGCTCTCGAGCTCATTTTTCTTGAAAGGAAAATAAATTGTGAAAATAGATATCAAAAAACTGTTTTTGGGCCTGACTCATTCCCAAAACTTAAAACTTGTTAAGCAGAACAAAAAACCAAAACTCACACCAAAAACCATAGCCAGAGTTTTGTGTTCCTGTCCACTAAATTCCCCACACAAAATCTGCTCGGTTCATGTGTCTGTTCTCCAACACAAAAGTATGAGTTTTTGTTCCTCATTAGCAAATCTAGGGAGTTATGAAGAAATACCTCCTGACATCTTTGATTGCTCATGGCAGTGCTTTTGAACAGCTACTGGTTAGAGAATAGTGGTGAATCATGTGAATGCCTTAAAGTTACAAATTAGCAGCCACTGCAACAACCTTTAAATCTGGCATTATTTTAAGAGTTTTTGAAAATCTATTCTCTTACAGTCTCAGCCCTCAGCCATTTTTCCTTTTCTCTGATCTTGTAGGTTGCTTAGCATCTGTACCACATTATTTAGCATTTAATTGTACCTTGTCTTGTCTTGTGTCCTTTTAAAATCATCATAAGTTTTGTCTTTTTGAGACAGGGTCTCGCTGTGCAGTTCAGGCTGGACTTGAGCTCGCCTTGTAGCTCAGGCTGGCCTTGAATTCACAACCATCCGCCTGCCTCAGCCTCCCAAGTGCTGGGAAAAAATCATTGTAAGTTTTGGCTTCTTAACTAAATAGTAGGTTTTTTGAGGGCAAGAACCTGTTTTATGCCTGATACATAGTAACCATTAAGCAATTTTTACCAATGGCTGGCATAATAAGAGGGTATAAAACTAAATGATTTTTTGTGAAAACAAAGCTGCTTGTTTTATGTCTCTGGCTTGGATGCATGGAGCAGATTTCATTTCTCAACACCATGACTACCGTGTGTGTGTATGTGTATGTGTGTGTGTGTTTGAGGCAGGGTCTCACTTTGTAGTTCAGGCTGGTCTCAACCTTGCAGCAATCCTCCTGCTTCAGCCTCAGTGCTGGGATTATAGGTGTGTACCACCACACCTGGCCCAGTGACTACTTTTTAAAAGCATTCATTGAGTATACCAGCTCCTACTTGATCTATGAGTTTAGGTCCTATTTGTTCACATGAAAACTTCTTGTAGAAGCTTCTTGTTCACTTCTTATAGAAATGCTTTGTATTTCGAGAGAACTTGAAAGAGAAATCTGATAGTTTTAAGTGGGCTTTCAAGCTTCTGCTTATGTATATATGTATGTGTGTATGTATGTATTTATTTATTTTTTCATAGGCAAGAAGAAGGGAGGCTGGAAAACCACACTTTGGTTAGCACGGAGATGAGAAGATTTTGGTCCTTCCCCCAATTCCTAAACTTTGGTTACAAACCATTTCATTATTTCAGTTTGTGCAGACATGGAGGGGTCTGGTGTTCATTGAGAAGGGAAGTAGTTCACCACCGAAAGTTTTGTTGGCTGTAATAAAACCTAATGGGAAAATGAGATGCAAAGCGTCTCAGTTTAGAGTTCATTGGAATGACAAGGTTTTAGTCTGGGGGAAATATTGGGAATTACTTCTTTGAAGAACCACCTTCTTTTTTGGAAAGCTATAGTAACGATGCCTGAGGGACAACCTGGGTTTACTTAGTGTATTTCCACCTTTGCCTTCTATTTTATAGTTACAACCCTTGAGCTTTGAAGATTTTTTCCTTCATAGGAACTGTACAAAAATGAAAGATCAAGAAACTATGAACAAACTTTTGTGTGTATTTCATTTAAAGATACTTAGGATAAGGGATGCAGAGCCAGAGAATCATTAATGTTGGGATTCCAGAATTTAAAAAAGAAAGAAAAGGGGTTGGGGATTTAGCTCAGCGGCACTGTGCCTGCCTGGCAAGCACAAGGTCATGAGTTCGATTCCCGGTACCGGAAAAAAAAAGAAAGACAAAAAGGAAGAAAGGAAGGGAGGTAAGTTACCACAAACAAACACATGTGGCAAATGCTGTTCCTTTTGAAAACTCTGCCAAGATTTTTCTTTGAATGTTCTTTAAGTATGTTGTAGATAAATTCTTTTTTTTGAGAAGAAAGTGTTAGTATAACAAGAAAAAAACAAATTCCACCCTGGAATGGAGCAACCCACTAACTGGTTTGAGGTATGAGTGATCAAGATAATAAGCAAGTGCTGATCATAATTTAGAACAGGACAGTTAGATCTCAGTGCTCAGAATTAGGAAATTAGGGTGAATTGGATTCTTCAAGGAAGTTGATTAAGAAAATCTTTTAACCTTTAGTGAGTATTTTTCGCTTTTATTTTTAATTTTAGGAGACTTTTAAAAAATCATTCTTTCTCAAAATAGCTTACATTGCAGGATTGCCATAAGGAATGTCAATTCTCTCTCTTCAATATAGAAATCATAGGATGTTAAGGCAATGAACAGGACCTGACTTGACCTCAGAATGTAACAGTAGACCAGCAAGAGGGTATAGGAGAAGTAGTACTGGTGGTAGTTGGTCTTTAGTTTGTTTTAAATCCACCCCACCCATACTAGATATTGAATCCAAGGCCTTCACACTGAGCTACATTGCAGGTTTTTTTTCCCTTTCTTTTCTTTTCTATCTTTCTTTCTTTGTATATTTTTATTTTTTATTTTGAGACAGGGCCTTGATGAGTTGCCCAGGCTGGGCTCCAATTTGATAATCTGCATCAGCCTGCCAGAGCTGGGATTGCAGGTGTATGCCTCCATGCCTAGCTATCAATTGCTTTTATCTCAAATTAGCTAAATTTACACATAGGGATGTCTTCAAAAATCTAGCATAGTAGTGGGGACATGGCAGAGCAGGCTTTTAATCCCAGCACTCTGGATGGCTGAGACAGAGGTATCAAGTTCAAACTGGGGCAACTTAGTGATCTCTGAGATGCTGTATCAAAATTAAAAATAAAAGAGATCTGGGGAGATATCTCAGTGTGAAGGTCTTGGGTTTAATTGGTAAGACAGAAGAAAAAAAATAAAATCTCTAGCACCTTTTAAAATACTAAAACTGCAGAGGATCTGATTTTAATGAAGATTTCACAATTGTTATTACTATTTATATTGTAAAGTGACCTTTTGCCCCAGTTATCCAACAAGAACCAAACCTCTGCAGGAGCACAGTCTTAGTTTAGTTGGGAAAGATCATGTCAGTTATCTGGAGTTAAAGCCTTTTCCAGTATTAATAGCAATAATCAACATTTTATAGGGCTTTCTAGTTTTATTAGTACTTTTACACATTGTATCTAATCTTCAAGATGCTTTGAGGTACTCTCTCCTGTTACTGGTCCTGTATCTCCAGATGTTGATGTGAAAGTTCATATTGGGTAAGCAATTTTCCCAGGATTACAGTCAGACAAGGGTTCTGCTCCGCAGTTCTTGGAATTTTTCTCATCTCTTCTCATCTTCTTCCAGAAGAAGTCTCCAGGAGCTTTTATTAAAGGCACATAGAAAAGAAAGTCAAGAACATGATAAGGAAGACCTAGCATCTGTTACGTCTGGGAAGCCAACTCTAAACCCCTGCTCCCTAGATCCAGCGGGATTAGTTGCCCCTCCCACGTGCTCCCAAGGCCCCTGGGTGTGCATTTCTAAAGTCAGTGCCAGTCTTTGCTGCAGTTCTTCTTGCTCCATCTGTGATTCTCAGACTGATGAAACATCAAACTTCAAAAAGAGAAAAGTCAATGCGATTTTTTTACCAGATACTACAATGTAAAGTAGATTCAAGCGGTGCCGCTCTGTCTGAATGGGGGGCAGGTCAGGTCACGCTGATGTCCCCTTTTTATTTCCAAATCCTCAATCTGTGAATTCTATACACCACAGTTTGGAAACAAGAATGAATGAGGAAGTCAAGGCAGTTTATGCCATAATTCCTTAGTGCCACGTTCAGGTTTAAAACGCGTCCCTTGACTTTCAGACTATTATGTTTGCAGTCACAGAACCACATGCCTTCCCCTCCGCTTCTAAATGAATCTCATCCATAAAATTAGGTTAGACTAGATTATTTTTCTCAAATCCCTTTCCAGTTCTAAATCATGTCATGCCAATAATGGTTTGCCATATCCTCTACGGGCTATTTAGTTAAGGACACACATTTTTATATACACTCAATGATTAATAGCTTCTCATTAGGGTTCCCTGCCACAAATTAAACACAAACATAATACAGTCACCAAAAGAAGCTTATTGAAAGACACAGTTTTTATGAGGCACAGCGATGACATGACTCTGTTTGCTGGTATAGAATCATAATTACAGCAATCAAGACAGATACACATCTTTTGTAAGGAAAAAGTAATTATAATTTAAAAGCACACAGCTCAAAGTTGCCATCACAAAAACGACTATTATAGCAACTATTTCACATTTGGACATTTTTTTGGCAGGCCGTCTGGGCATTGTTTATTGTGAGTCAGAAACAGGCACTGAGAAAATATGCAAATTTTTTAAGCAACAGAAAATGCAGCTTGGAGCTGAGAAAACGGAAAATGGTAGAAACCGTCTGGACCTTGTCCACAAATTGATCTTAGCAGCTGAAATAATTTTTGGTGATGGGATGGTGTTATAGCAGTGGGGGTGGGGTAAGGGCAGAATAAAGGTAGTTTATGTTAAAGCACACATTTAGGGTTTCTGCTGTTCTCCTGAGTCAGAGTCCCTTCTGCTATGTCTGTGGGCTGATTCTAAGCTGAAAGACCAGGGAAAAAAGTCCCCAGGATGCTTAACTATCCTGTTTTCCCTGGATGGACAGGGAAATTGTTATCACCTCCCAAGGCAGTTCAGTTCCAGGTGATAGAAGAGGCAAAGGCCTCCTTCTTCTCCCAGAGGCCTTCCCACCGAGGAAGGGTCACACTTACTGAAATAAAGTTAATGTAGGCAATCGCTCACACACGCCAGCAGGCTCCAGCTTGAAGAATCTTTATTTCTATGACAATTGCGCAAGTCCAGTAAGAGCTTCAAAAATCTCCTAACATGACCAGGTGAAACTAGCAAAGGGAAAGCGGTATTTGAGAAAAATGCACTGAGACTTAGGGTCAGGAGACTTAGATTGGGCAGATATTGTAAAAGGTCCTCTCCTCCTAAGGAAAGGGTGAAATGAATTCAGGATTTCAAACATTTTTAGCCCTTTATTCAAATAAAATCTCATGATGAGATAAACAACAGTTTTACTCATGGGGCCATGAGATTCGCCTCTCTTCTGCCGCCTTCTCCCCATCTCTCTTCCTATTCCCCCAGTGCGGTGTATGGACCCTCTGTGTGCTCCAAGTACTGGGCACGCTATGGGAATGATCAAAGTATTCACATTCTAAGAATAAAATCCCTCTAAACTGAGATAACCTCTGTGGAAAAGACAAAAAGCATAAAGTGAACTCTAGGAACCCCGTGGGATTAGTGATACCTCGATTGTCTCTTGTAGGAACATGACTTGTTTAACAAATTCTACCACAAGTAGGATGTGTAGGGGTTTGTGTTTCAGGGCTCAGACTTAGGCCTGGAGGAGTGGGTGGCAGTAAAATAGACTGGTTTGAGAGGCTGGTCATATGTTTTATGATCCTGTGACTTAACCAAGCCCCAGGGCAAAGGTGAGAAATGAGCAAATAAATTAATAGTTTGCCTCAAGCTGATCAAGTGTAAGTGTAGATCAGAAGCTAAGACCAGAATATAATATTAGTGCTTCTAGCTCTACTCATTTTAGAGAAACACATTATTGTATAGTATCAACTACATTCAGTGGTGTAGGAAACTAGTCCTAAGGATTAGGCCCAGCTGCTTTCGCTGCAGACACGCAGGAGGAATAGCAAGCTGGTCCCTCCTCGACAACGCACTGTCCTGCTGGCACTTTGCAAGTTCCAGGGAAGTCAACAACTCAGATCTCATTTAGAGAGGTACTTACCCGAGTATGCTTTGCAAATAAGGAGAAACAGATGAAATTTCCATTAATCTAATTGCTTACTCCTTTGCTTAAGTTGAATAAAAGCGAGGTGAGTCAGACACTCAGGACTCTTTGTATGCTAGAGGCACGAGCCCCCAGCCCCTTTCGAAATTATCTCTGTGTCTTATCTCTATTCCCTCACTCCGGTTAGGCATTTCTAGCAGGCTGTGTTTCTGCAGCCTGGTATGATATGATTCACTTATGAGGTATGTATTTCAAGTCCAATGTTACAATGTTAGGTTGCCCAATGTAGTAGCCACCAGCATATGCAACTATTCAGCCGCTGAACACAGTGACTAGGGATTGAGAGGTGGTCTTTTTTTTTTTTTTTTTGGTTTTTCTCCGGTACTGGGAACCGAACTCACGACCTTGCGCTTGCCAGGCAGGCGCTTTGCCGCTGAGCTAAATCCCCAGCCCCCGAGAGGTGGTCTTTTATCTGTAAAGTATATAATAGATTTTGGAAACTTAGCCTCTCCCAAATGTAAAATATCTCATTAGTAACTATTTATATTAATAACATGTTGTATGATAATATGTCAGATGTATGGAGGTAAGTGCAATTTATTGAAATTATTTTTACCTTCTTTTGTTGTGACCAGTAGAAAATTTGAAGCTGTACGTATGACTTGCACTGTATTTCTATTGGTAAGCACTTTGATAAAGTGATTAATCTTTATAGAGCAGTCCTTGAAAGAGGGTGACATTGGCAGGGCTAATGAAATTCCCTGTCCAGCCCAATCTCTTCCAATTTATGTAAGTAGATTAACATGTGGTAAGACTATTTTGGTGTCTGCACAGAGGTTTGATGGTAATGGTAAAGATAATAATAAAAATAGCTACCACTGATTAAGTCTTTTCTATCTGTCAGGCATTGTGCCAACTACACTGTATTTGCCTCATTTACTTGTCACAGCAATCCTATTGTGAACTAAATTTTATTATTCCCCCTTTACCAATGAAGGAATTGAGATTCTGTGAGAATGAGCAACTGCCAAGGTCAGGAACTGGTGTAGTAGTTGGACTGGGATTCCACACCAGGCCTCTTGCACTGGGAGCGCAGATGCTTCAGTGCCGCACAATTTTGCTTTGCCCAGACTAACACTCCCCATGAAAAAATAGCTTCAGAATCCCACAGTAAATTTGCAAGTGCCAGAGGGAAAGTGAGTTGCACAAACTGGCAAAATGGTTGCAGTCCTTAAGGATCTCACAACGTACAAGGGAAATCATGCATGATGAAAAATATATGACAGAGGCAGACCCGGTGAGAGAGTAGCAAATAAAATTCCCTAAGTGCTACGGTGTAGCAGGGTAACTGCAGAGAACAGTAATGTACTGTGTATGTCAAGATGTTAGAAGAAAAGATCCAGAAAGCTTTTACCATGAGGAAATGATCAATGTGTTTAACCTCATTTAAACTGCAAAATATACATGTATTGAAACATTACATGGTACCCTAGTAACATGTGCAGTTTTTACATGTCAACTTTAAAAAAGTTCAAAAATCTCCTAGATAGGCAGGAGAGGAATGAATTCCTATTGTGGGGAAAAGGGAGGGTTTTGTGGGCGAGGCAGAGCAATGACGCAGAGTCCTGTGAGGAGGGCCGGTGAGGAGCTCACCCTGGCTGTTTATACATGGCGAGAAGGTGAGGGAAGAGACAGACAGACAGACAGATAAGAGGGTGAAGGAAAAGACAGATAGACAAGTGGATGAAGGAAAAGACAGATGGACAAGCAGGCATACACACAAATACACACAGACACACACAGACAGAGAGAGGCCACACTAGTTTGGACAATTACATAGGTGAGAAGTACAAAAATAGAAATGAGAATACCCGGCTTTCTTGACAGGACACTCACAGCATCCCATGGGTTGAACACAGGTATTTAGGTGTGACTTACAAAATCAAAGCAGGGCCTATATTCATAGACTTTGTAGAATGCTAAAATCTTTTGTCCTGGTGTTTGGCATAACAAGTAATAATATCAATGACAATGAAATCAACCCAAAGACTTTCCAAGAACTATCCAAACTTCACAAATCAAAAGGAATATATCCAAATGTAAGACGCCATTGGATTGATTTTTCAGTGGCAAATGTTCCTCCATATTGCAGGGTTTCAGAAGAACAGCAGGGCATGATGATATATGGATTTAATCTCCAATTTAGTGAGTTGAGACTGAGGCAGGAGGATCATAGCAAGTTCAAGACCAGCCTGAACTACACAGCAAGACCCTGTCTCAACAAACAAACAAACAATGAGAAGAACCAGGATGTTCCTTACATCCCCCGATCCATGTTTTGCTCAGAACCCTAGGTTGCTTTGTTGTTGTTTTTATTCCATTAAAGGAAGACGACTTGGGGGCAATAGATTCAGCAGGTGATAGAAATCACTGATGTTTATGAGGCAGGCAGAAAATGTTAGAAAACTGCCTTTCACGATATGTAGAGTGAATTTTATTATATACTTGGTCAGAATTGCTTTTTAGATGTCTGCTATGCTTTTCAAATGTAGTATTTAATTCAAAGTGGAACTTGTCTGTCAAACCCTGGACACAGTGTCTGGCCCTACCTTTCCAGATGGCTGCTTGTGTTCCTCTTTCTGCTACCGCAAGCAATAAGACTCAGGACATTTTCTTCTAGTTCTGCTTTTGCAATCTTTCAAGATTCTTTGGGAATCTTTCTTGAAACTATCAGATGAATCTGTGTCCTATTGTAGTGGAGAGGTTTAGGGATTCACAAGCAGTCCTGATTTAAAATCCCATCCTGGGGGCTGGGGATTTAGCTCAGCAGCAAAGCACCTGCCTGGCAAGCGCAAGGTCGTGAGTTCGGTTCCCGGTACCGGAGAAAAACCAAAAAAAATCCCACTCTGGGGTTTTTCTCCCAGTTAAAATGTGTGGCAATGAGCCTGGCATGGTTGCACATGCCTGTAATCCCAGCACTTGGAAGGCTAAGGCAGGAGGGTCATTTCGAGTTCCAGACTGGCTTGAGCTACAAAGTGAGCTCAAGGCCAGCCTGAACTGCTTAGGAGACCCTGTTTCAAAGAGACAAAAAAAAAAATGTGTAGGAACAGATTAGGGAGTGATCACGTGTGGCGGGTGGGTGGATTTACCCCACTTTCCACCAACCTCACTAAAAATTTATACCCTCACGAGGCCCCAGCAAATCTTACTCTTTCCAGATGCGGCCCCATGAAGGGGCATTTACTATTAATCCTGGAGCTGCCTCTAACATTTCATTTACCCACCAGGAATGTCTGGCCTTCCCAACTACTCATAGACAGAAAAATATCACCACACATCCACAAATCCTCCGGGCCTGGAGCTCTGCTCAGGCAGAATCCATTACTTTGTTGACCATTTTGAAGTTTCTCTTGGGTCTTCTTGATAGATCCTAGTGTTTACCTTGAGATACTGCAGGTTTATGGGAAGAGGCCCTTCCTTCAGGCACGTCCTGACTCACCAGGTGCTGCCTGGAGATTTACAAATGCACAGTGACTATATGAATCAAAAATGGTGTTATTTTATTGTATCATTTTTGTGCTGTGTTATTGTTTAAACAAGAAAGTGGGCAAAAACACAGATATTCTTCAAAAGCATAGAAACGAGCTCCAGCCAAAGGTGAGACTTAGACTAGCACTGTAGAGCAGTGCCCCTTCAGTCATTGTATAGCGCTTAGACTTGTTAACAAGCTTAACTCTTTTCTCTTTTGAAGTTTTTGAAGATGCAGGTCTTCAAAGGCCTTCTTTTTGTAAAGAAGTAAAAGATATAGAATAAAATGTTAGTGCTGCCCTTCTTCCTAAACTACTTCACATTCCAGCCTTCACTCCATATTCTCTGCTTTCTGCAAGACGTATTTATTGCACCCTACTGATATTAGGAGAGTAGGGTGTGGCCAAGATGGTTGGGGAACTAAGTGTGATCTGTCAATAACAAAGATTTCGGAACCACGCACAGCACAGTTACCAAAGCCCTGCACATGGAATTCGCATGAGCACTCACCAGATTTTCAATAGGATGGCTGAGACCTGATGTCAGCCTGGGGTGTGAGATTCCAGCACCATGTCTCAGGACCCATATGAAAAGTTCTTGCTGATTTCCTCGAGATTTGGACAGTGTAAAAGGACACAAATGCCAAGAAGAGCTTGCTGCCCTGGCTTCCTCGTGAAGACCCTGCTGCTGTCTCCAGGGTGCTCTTCTGTCTTGCTTCTCCTTCCTTTACTTGCCCCAAGCTCACCCTGCAGAGCCAGTTTCTCCTTTACTCTTCACTTTTACTTTTTCAAATAAACTTTACCACTGCTTTTGCTCATCTCATTTAATTCTTTCCTTGAGATGAGAAGAACCTGGACTCCAACTCCAAAAGCAGAGGTGAGCACCCCAGAACCTGGTAACATTTAATTAGTGAGCTGCTTTGAGAGGGAGCTACCCCATAACAGTTTGGTGTAGCCTTCCAGGAGGATCAAAAGCCAGAACGTTCCGATAACACTACTGTGTGCTGGGATTGTGTAAAGTGCTGTGGGTAGAGTGGTGAACAAAGGAGAAGGCACCACTCTTCGGGAATCCTAATCAAATACATGTGCCTTGCTTCAAGAAAGAACTTTTGATATCACTCCGAGCGAGAATGAAAGCCTTGCAGTGCTGAGTGCGCAGAAGTGAACTGACGTCTCAGAGTATAACTGCTTACACGCTAGTGAGTGGTGAACAGAATGAGAAGCCGGTTCAGAGGCTCCTGGAAAAAGCCCCAGTGAACTGAGGGTGGTTTGGTGACTAACCAAAGAGGTGGTGAAAGTGGTACAATTTAGGGTGTAATTTGAAATAAGCACTGTCAAGACTTGGTGAAAAATTGGACAGAGTATGAAAGAGAGTCATGAATGTCAAAGTTAAAGCTTTAGGCTTGAGCCAGACATGGTAGCCCAGGCCTGTAATTTTAGCACTCAGGAAGCTGAGGCAAGTGGGTTGATACGAGTTCCAGGTTAGTCTGGGCTACATAGTAAGCTGAAAGCCAGCCTGCACTACAAAGCAAGACTCTGTCTTAAAAAAAAAAAAAAAAGAAAAAAAAAAAAGAAAGAAAGAAAAAAAGAAATCCTTTCAGACTTGAGCAATTGAGTAAACAAAAGAGTTTAACTTTGAGATGGGTGAAGGGCCAAAGTTCAGGTCAGGTAGCAGAGGACAAAGAACTCTCTTCTGAGTTCTCTCAGATCTTCCAATGGAGATGTCCAGGTGGCAAAGGCATTCTAGACCGAGTTCCACACTGGGGACTTCTCACACACATGGAATTTAAAGCTCTGCACGATCAGCCGAGGAAGCGTGAGAGTGCACAAATTTAGAAAAGATTCATAATCGAAATGGAATGGAATAACTAAAAGTTAAAGAGTCAAAGTTATTTTGTTTAACGCTAGAACACCAAGCACTATTACAAAAGCTGGAATGGTACTTAACTGAATCTCTGCTATTCTGCCTCACATGGTTAGCCAATTTTTCATAAGATTTTATTGGCTCTTGAAGGATGACATTCAGGTTTTTGGCGTGAAGAACCAGAGGAATGTAGTTGGAATTTACTGATTTCGGGGAGACCAGGAACAGATTGTATGGGTATGGCCAGGGCAGGAACGCAAAGTGAAGACAGCTGAGTGGGGATGTTGAGTCTGTCAGACGTAAGAGACAGATGTCAGGGGTAAAGTTTGCCTTGAGATTAGCTTTGCTAATTCTGCATGTAGATAGTGTTTCCGCAGGGTGTGAGCTGGACCATAGATAACAATCAAGGCAAAGAAGATGTGGCAATTTTGGGAAGAAGATCATGAGGTAAGGGAGGAAAAAGCAGCCGTGGTAAATAATAAGTCAAATTACTAAATGTTACAAGAACTTAAAATATCAAATAGTATCAGATTTTTTCTAAATTTAGCACAAGCACAGAATAGCGTGGTTTTGGCTGAATATGGCCCCTGTATTTAATTTAAAATCTCTCCAGTATTTTAAACACATACCTGATAATGAAATATTATGTCATGCAGACAAGCTGGGGATTACGTTCTCCAGGGGATGCTTGGGAAATGTGTTTTCAGCTAGCTTGTGTTGCTTGTTGCCTAGAGATTTCCGTTGTGCCGTGCTGAGAATCTGGGATGAACTGGAAGGGTAAGGGTCGAAGTGGCTCACCTAGCTTGGCTCTTGGGGTTTTGTTTCTTTATCTAAAGTTAAGCAACTTCAGTGGGGCTACCCCACTTGACTGGACTTTGCACTTTGCTGCTCTTTATCCCCCTAGGTTGTGTCAAAATCTTTCCCCAGAACACTGAGCCTGGGATTGGAGAAGTTTTCTGAAGGGGATATAAATAGAACTCATTGGATTATGAATTTAGGTGGGGAAAGTATTACTTCTTTATTTTCAATAACCTTTCACTGAAATTCAGCAATTCCCTCAATTATGGATGTAGGCAGCAAATTACATTGACTGTAACTGGACTTTGTCCCCAGTAGAAACTGCAGATGTTTTCATACCATTTTATGAACGTTTCAGAAATCTCTAAAGTCACCTATGCACAACCCCACCGCACAATCGTACAGCAGATCACAGTGCATAGAGCTGCTGCAGTCTCTTAGTCACAGTGTTAGTATAAAGGCACCTGTACACAGGGCTGTGTTTCAAGATAATTGGGGTCCCTGTGATCTTTTCCTTTTTTAATGCATTACGTATTTCACAAGATTTTGAGAAGGGGCTTCATCACCTCTGGATATTGGCGGTGGTGGAGAAAGGTGGGATGCCCTGCTGTCTCTGAATCTGCATCTCCATTCCTTTCACGTGCTTCCCACTTCTGAGTACCATGTTGCACCTGAAGACAGCATTCTGATGCGCTACGAGGTATCTTGCTGCTTTGGTCAGGACTGCCAGGAATGGTGGTGCACACTTGTAATCCCAGCACTCGGGAGGCTGAGGCAGGAGGATCACTGTGATTTTGAGGCCAGCGTAGGATACATAGTGAGTTCAAGGCCAACTTAAAATATAGAGAGACCCTGTCTAAAATAAACAAATAAATAAAAAACAAACACCCCCCCCAAAAATGAGCAAATAAAAAACACAAACGAACCCAAAAGCAAATTTCCTGGCTTTGGTCAGGGACATTGGCTTCATTCATGGTGTCTTATTTTGTCAGGTTTTCTGTATTAAAGGGTGAGTCTCTATCCTTCCTTTTATCTCCAGGGCTTCAAGGTTTGGATTATTCCTTAGAAGGGACTTTCCCATTCAGAAGTTATAAAACAGCTGGGCATGTTGGTATACGCCTGTAATCTCAGCACTTTGGGAGGCTGAAGCAGGAGGATAGCAGTTTATCAATTTTATAAGACTGTGTCTCAAAGTAAAAAATAAAAAGGGTTTGGTATATAGCTCAGTGAGAAAGCCCTAGGTTCAATCCAGTACTGAAAAAAAAGTTATAAAAGTATACTTTACTCTTCAAATTTTTCCTGCATTTTCATAGGGTTTTTATTTTTATCTTGCATTTTATTTTATTTATTTATTTTTTGAGACAGGGTCCTGTTATGCAGCCTTGAACTAACTATGTAGCCCAGGCTGGCCTTAAAATCACTCTGATCCTCCTGCCTCAGCCTTCCAAGTGCTGGGGATAATTATCTAGCATTTTAACACATTCACGTTTGTTATGATGTAAGGCTCTAACTTTTCTATTTGTTTTTATAAATGGTAGATAAATGTCCCAGTACTGTTACTGAATAGTTAATCTTTTCCTGGTTTACTGTACTTTAAAGCAGCTTTGCAGAGGTACAATGGAAGTAAAATAATTTGTATATATTTAAAATATACAGTCTGTCTGTCTGCCTCTCTCTCTGTCTCTGTTATTTGCTGAATGAATGAATAAATATCAACACAGATGATTTACTAGAAAAAAAAAGTATACAATTTGATAAGCTTTTATGTATACATAGCCACAAAATCACCACAATGAAGAGAATGAATTTTTAAAAATAACTTACATTTTATTTTTTTGAATAGTTAATATATTCACAGGGCTTAAGATTCAAAGTTGTAAAATGTCATGGAGTAAAAAGTTTATCATTCATTCTCAATCTCCAGGCTTAACTGCTCTTTCTCCTCTTGGTGCAGTGAATATCATTATTTTCCTTTGTACTTTTATATAGATTTTTTATGTATTTGTAATTAAATATATGTACTGTACATATATAGTCACACAAAATAGCATATTATGCACATTGTTTTTACCTTTCTGTTTTCTCTTAATGATGTATTTGGACCTGCCTGTGTTTGAAAAGATTCTTCATTTTCTTTTACTTCTACTTAGAATGATCTTGTGTAGATATGGTTAACAAACACTTACTGAATTCATCCTACATATGAAGCACTTGTTCGAGTTCTGATCAGTGAACAAAACAAGAATCCCTTCCCACAAGAAGCCTACATTCTAAATGAGATCTCTCATAATTTAATCGGTTCCTTAGTAATGGATATTTAGATGATTTTTAATGTTTTGCTATTATAAACATTGTTACAGTGAAAACTTCATCCATATATCACCTGGCATATGTGCAAATGTTATATTATATTAGTTATATATATTAGTAGAATATATATTTGCATTATATAGTAAAATATAATTTTAATTTTAGAAAAGAAATTTCTTGGATAAAGGGTATGCACATTTATAATTTTGACTGATATGGTTGGATTATTCTCAGTAGGGGAGGTATTAATTTGTGCTCCCACTATTAATGTATTAATATTCTGGTTCCTCCCTGTATTATTTTATATAAGTTCTTTATTTTTGCCAATTTAATAAGAAAAAAAAAGAGAATTATTGTAGTTTTACTTACTTCTGAAGAACGGTACTGAGTATATTTTCATATCTTTATTAGCCATTTCTACATCATACATTTTGCATGTTTACCTATTGTTAACGTTTTACTTATTTTTTTTTAGGAATTCCACGTATAAGGCTGGCCATGGTGGTGCATATCTGCAATCCTAGCACTATGGAGGCTGAGGCAGGAGAATCACCACAAGTTCAAGACCACCCTGGGTTACATAGTGAGTTGAAGTCCACTAATACCAAGACCCTGTCTCAAAAAACCAATAGAAAACAAATCTATGTATTATGAAAGTTTATTTTTCTTCTGTGACTTAAATTTCTAATATTTTATCCAGTTAATCATTTATCTTCTCACTATTCTTTTGGTAGTTTAAATTTTTATTTTTATGTAGTTGAAATGATCATTATTTCTTTTTATGGTTTCTTAAGAGTTTTCTGACTACTCTGAAGACATTTTTCCTTTGCAGGATTATAAAAGCACTGCAATGATTTCTTCTTGGATTTTTATTATTTCATTTTTTGAATTTAAACAGTACTCTAGGCTGGCTATGGCCACACGCACCTATAATCCTAGCCGTCTGGGAGGGTGAGGTAAGAGGCTTGCAAATTCTAACCCAGCTAAGGCAATTTAGTGACTTAGAGAGACCCTACCTTAAAATTTTTTTTAAAAAGTTACTTGGTGTGCAACTCGGTGCAAGGGCCCTTGGTTCAATCTCCAGTATAACAGCAACAGCAGACACACAGAATGAAAGAAAGAAAAAATATTTAGTGTAACCAGAATTATCTTGTAATCAAGTATAAAGAATGGAGCCAACTTAATTTTTTTCCAGATGGATGCTCTAATAGCACTTATTTTTTAAAAATCCTCCTTTTTTTTCTTCTGATTTTAAGTTCACCTTTATAGCTGTACATTTATTTAGATCTGTTTCTGGACTTTCTCACCTGCCCCACTGAGCTGTCTGCATAGTCAGTGTGTTAGCACCATAGTTTAGTTATTATAGCCTTGTCATGTAATGACTTTCCTTTGCTCTACTTGTTCTTCACAGTTATCTCTGCTATACTTGCTTGTTTGGTTCTTTTACATATACTTTAGTTTGTTTGTTTGGTTTTTTTTTGGTTTTTTTGGTTTTTCTCCGGTACCGGGAACCGAACTCACAACCTTGCGCTTGCCAGGCAAACGCTTTGCCCCTGAGCTAAATCCCCAGCCCCTTCTTTTACATATACTTTAAAATTATCATATATGTTGCATTATTTTATTTCATCCTAATACTTGGTGAGGATTTCCCAGGGAGTCTAATATACAGACAGTTTCCAAATTATAATAATTACATTTTTTTTACCATGGTGTGAAAGCAGTTATTTTCAACAGAAACCACGTTTTGAAAAAAAATTTTGTTTTTCTTGGAGACAGGGAGGGTCTCACTATGTAGTTCAGGCTGGCCTTGAGGCCACTGTGTAGCCCAGGCTGGCCTTGCAGACCTTCTTGCCTCAGGCTCCGGAGTGCGCCAGTATGACCTGCCTGAAGTTGGATGTTTTGCAGGCAAGTGATTTGTGGTATACTACCCTCTTAGATGCTAGCCATGGCATGAACTGCAGCCCCCAGTCAGCCACAGGATAAGAAAGGGAAACAACCATTGTTTCTCATGTACTGCGCGTCTAAGCTAAGATGTTCAGTAGGTTAAGTGTCTTAAATGCATTTTCTTCTCTCTTTCTCTCTCTTTTCATGGTGCTAGAAATTGAACCCAGGGACTTGTGCTTCTGGGAAACTGCTCAGCTACATCCTCCATTCCTTTATTTTCTCTCTTTAAAATGCCTTTTCAACTTAGAGTATCTTCAATTTATGATGGATTTGTCCAGATGTCACCTGTCCTAAGGCAAGGAGCATTTGTATAGCATTTCTTTTCTCTGTTCAAGTTCTGAACAAATTGGAAAGAGATAAAGAATTGGACGTGTAGGTTCTATATTGATGGGTAACCAGTATACGACTTGTACTAGCAGACAAGGCTGGGTTGGGTAGCTGAGCAGGACCTCGGAAGAGTCTTGTGAACTGAGCCACAGAACTAGGCAAGTATATTGGGCCCCATGCAAGGAATGGTTGGAGGATGCCACAGGCTGGGAGTGCCCAGGCAGGACCGCACTGCCCATGGCCCGCTCACTTCCAGGAAGAAGGCAGGAACTGAGCCAAGGACACTGACTTTATTTTCTTTAATTAAATCCAGGGCTCCTCTCCGAGGTAAGAGTGGGAGCAGGAGAGAGGCTGCAGCAATCACCCCTCGACAGAAGGGAACCACAGTGTCCCCTCGAAACACGGTGATTCTGGAGAGTCAATCATCACTGCACTTTTTTGGATGAGAGACATAATGTACATAGATACTGGAGAGCCAGAAATAAGTCTTCATCTACCTCAGCTCATTCCGTAGGCAAAGCTTTTCTTGCCTTCAACAAATCCCCCACATTATCTTAATTTACTCTCTCACTCCAACATAAACATTAAAGAAATCATAAGAGTACATTTCTCTAGTGTTTTAGCTTTTTTTTCTTTCTTGAAATGGTTTATGAATAATTCTTTATACAATCTCACAGAGAGGTAATCCTCTCCCCAACCTTCAGCTGCCTCAAGTTGGAATTGGGACACTGAACTTAACTCTTTTCCAGAAGAGCCTCATCCTCTTTTCTTGGCACTTAACCCATGGCCTGGCCCTGTCTGATTCTTTTACTTCAACTTAATTAATCCCACAGGGATGCTCAACCTTTCACCTAGTGTACGCTCCATGTCCTTGATGATTATCATGGGCTTACTGCTAATGGTGGAACTCGAATCTGGAAGGGAAAGACCCAGTATCCTCCCTGATTTGGTGAATTTAAAGCTAGAATTATCAAGGTTTGACCATCCACCCTCCACCCATTCTACCCTTCTCCCATGGGACTTGGCTGCTTCTAAACAGAGTAGCAGTGGGTTAAGCAAACAACTCCAGTGATCGTATATTCTCCTAAATCACATGGTCCTCTAGGAGGTTGGTCCATCTTACTCCTGCACCTCAACCCCAAGATTATGGCCCACGGAACTCCAGGACAGAGGCATTATTCCCCAACATATGTGTGAAAGCAAAATCATGCTCATTTTAAAATTGCTGCACTAATATCGATATGACAGGTGCACCCAGGAAGAAAAGGACTAATCTTAACTGTATATAAGCATGGAACAGAAAGAAAAGAATGAATTTATTATGAATGCACTGATGAAAAAGAATTCAATTTTATTGCATAAGCTCCCCCAGATTAGTGAAAGCCACTATTGCAAAAAGGCTTTTATAGCCTTTCTCTGTGTATGTGTTTTGTTTTGGTTTAACATTTTTTTAGCTTCAAAAATCATTCTCTAAGAGCCACTGCATTCAAGCATACTCCACCGAAGTGCTTGCTAGTGCTCCTCACACCATCTGGGCTGTGTTTTGGGAGATTCGTGAAACTTAATTAGAAAGAATGTTGGCTGCAATTTCTTTTTTTTGTCCCCCCCCCCACTTGAAAAAATAAAGCCTGGCTGTTTGAAGACCCTTTAAAAAATCGTTCTCTAGCTTCCTCTTGATTTGTGTTTATTGCTAAACGTTTTCCCAGGGGAAGGCTGATGGCAACCCTAGAACAGTTCAGGCGTTCTCCTCTATTTCTTTTCTATCTAAGGGCTCCAGATAAGAGGTCTGAACAAGGGAACACACTCATCCCTCACAGCAGGACATTGACGCTTTGTAATATCCTCTCCCATAGCCCCAAGCTCTCAGCGTGATTCCCTTTGTACCGGGACCCTTAATGCAGCACAAACGAACACTTTGAAAGTCCCTGTACCCCTCATCCCTGCTGAGAGCCCAGGACATGGGATCCTGCACAGCAGTCTTCAAAAAACCCCCTAATTTTATTTCCATCTCTGGTTTCTGAGCCACAGTCCTCTGCTTGAACAAAGGGGAGAACAGCTGTGTAAATAAATACTGCAGCGGGCTGAATGAACACTTTTCCCAATTGCCTTACATAGACTCTGCTGATTGTATGTAGGATGGGTAAAGACATGGACCAAAGTGCTCCGATGTATGGTATTCTCTAGTGAGAAATAAGTATTAAGCACCCAGAAGAGTGTTCTGTATAAATCAGGGACACAGACCTACTGTATAACCAAGAACAACTGCATCACATCATCAGGAACTTTCAAAAAAACCTATTCTCCTAAAACTAACCAAGCATTCATTCAACAAATGATTACTGAGCATATACTATACACAAAGCATTTTTTCTTTTTTTTTTTTTTTTCGGTTTTTCTCCGGTACCGGGAACTGAACTCACGACCTGCGCTTGCCAGGCAGGCGCTTTGCCGCTGAGCTAAATCCCCAGCCCCGACAAAGCATTTTTTTCTAAGTGCTTGTGAAGATACTTGACAAGCCTAAAAGAAATCTGTCTGTGCTTTTATGGCTGTGGAATAGAATACAGGGATAAGTAGTGATTAACAATGTAGTTTCTGAAAACAATTGGTTTGAATTTGAGTTTTAGCTCTATTACCTACTAGCCATGTGATCTTGAGCACATTGCAAACTTTTTTGGTTCTGTTTCTTCATTTTTTTCTTTGTTTTTTGATTTTTTTTTTTTTTGAGACAAGTGTCTTGTATGTAGTCCAGACTGGCCTTGAACTTGCTATGTAGCCCAGGCCAGTCTCCAACCTCAGCCTCCTGAGTGCTGGGATTTTAGATGTGTGCCACCACACCTGGCTAATTCTTTATTTCTAATGCTATCTTCTTCATAATATCATTGTGAGAAGAAAAATGATGTGAAATAGACTATCACTTAATAAACACTCAAAAGTAATATTAACTATTAAGTTAGGGTTTAAACCAAACTGCTGTACAAAGTGATCTTTTTTCTTTCTCTCTTTTCCTTGTTTGTTTCTTTGTTCCTTCCTTCCTTCCTTCCTTCCTTCCTTCCTTCCTTCCTTCCTTTCCTTCCTTCCTCTCTCCCTCTCTTTTCTTCTCTTTCTCCTCCTTCTCCTTCTCTCTGTCCTCCTCCTTTTACTTCTTTTGAGACAGGGTCTCTCTATGAAGATCAGGTTGGTCTTGAACTCATCATGTAGCCCAGGCTGGTCTTGAACTTGTGGCTATCCTCTTGCCTCAGCCCCCAAAATCCTGGGATTACAGGTATGAGCCATCACACCCAGCTTTTTCTTTCTTTTTTTCTTTCTGTAGTACTGTGGATTAAACCAATAGTTTTCCCACTGAGCTACATCTCTTGACCTTAAATTTTTTTAAGTCTTTTTCTCCATGTGTTTTTATTAGTGCATATTGATTATACAGATTAATGGGTTTCATTTTGGCAGATTTGTACATTTCCTTCCTAATTTTTAATCATTTCCCTCTGTTGTAGTTTGGGGTTTTGCAAGGGGAAACAATACAATATAGGACAGATATTTTATAAGATTATTTTATAACAGTCACCCAAAGAATCATATACAAGAGAGTGCAGGAAATCTGTCCACACACTAAAGACCAAAGAATCCAGCTGAGGGCCTGGTTCTTACAATAATGCCCTGCATGAGTCCAGCTGAAGACCTAGAGCCCATAACAGTGCCTCCCATGAGTCCAGCTGGAGGCTTAGAGCCCCTGACAACATCTCATGCGGACATATTTCACGGATCTGCACTGGGAAGGCCCAAACATCAGTGATGGAAGCTAGAAAGTCTGTGCCAGTGGGATGAAGGATCTGTGCTAGCAGGCTGAGGGATCTGCACTGGAGCCAGGAAGCAACACTCAAAGTAAGAACCAGAGGCTCCCCTGAAAGGTACCACAGCCATCCTCCATGACAGTGAGGTCCCAAGCTCCTCTGATGATGAGAACAGCTGAGCTCCTATCAGGAAAGCCAGCATGACAAGCTTCTCCAGGAGATTAAGCAGTGCACCATCTTCCCCTCCAGAGCCAGGAAGCAATGCTCAAAGTGAGGGCCAGAGCTCCCCCAAAGAGAACCGTAGCCATTGTCAGTGACAACAAGGTCCCGAGCTCTTCCTCCAGCGAGACCAGACAAGTTCATCATGAAAGCCAGCATGACAAGGTCCTCCAGCAGAATAGCCCAAGAGAACCAGTAGCTCCCTAACAGCTTCTCAACAGCTTCTCAACTTCTTCCTCTTAAATTCTGCCTCTTATGTTGCTGGCAACACTCCTTAGGTGGGCCTTCCACACCCAGCACCATGTTGGTTCAGTTCAGCTGGGTGGTACAAGTTGACCACCAGTTGTCAATCCACCACACCCCCCTAATTTTTTGTTGAGATTAAAAGACAAATCTCACTATGTTGCTAAGTTATCTAGGCTAGCCTCAAACTTGTGATCCTCCTGACTCAGGTGTCCAGAGTGCTGGGACCACAGATATGCACCACCACACTGGGTACAAAGAGATCTCAAAATGCAATAGCATAACATAAGTAAAGGTTTATTCTCCTCTTTGTGCAGACATAGGAGGTCTAGAGCTCTATGGCCTTCACTATTTTGAGCATGTGGCTTCTATATTGAAGACCAAGATGGTTATTCCTGTTCTCACCACATCCTAGCTAGCAGGAGAGGGGCATATTTAACCCTTTCAATAACACCACCCACAAAGGGCTTATACCATTTCTGATTGCAATCCATTGGCCAGAACTTAGTCACATTATTGCGTTAAACTACATTAGAAGGATGGGAATCTAGTCTGTAGGTGACTATGTGCTCAATTAAAGTTCATAACTTCTAGTTGAGCGTGGTAGTACATGCCTATACCCCAGCACCCTGGGAGGCCTAGGCAAGAGGATGACGAGTTTGAGCCCAGCCTGGGTGATTTAATAACTTAGTGAGAGCTTATCTCAAAAAGAAAAATTTAAAAAGAGATGGGGATGTATTTCAGTGTGAAGACCCTGGGTTCAATGCTCAGTACTGTCAAAAACTATTCAAAGCTTTTGTTGTGCAAGATGTTGGGTCACAGCCATGTTGACCTTGGCTATTATTGACCTCCTGTAAGACTGATGACAATCACTGCCGTAGGCACCTTGAAAGTTGGGAGGGGTACATTCCCAGATGCACAAAGAAAGAAGAAATATTCAGATAGAGGGGTAAAGAGCTCAGAGGCATTGCAGAGAAGGTGTATTTGGAAGGTGTGTCTTGAGAAGTTCAGATTAACTGGAGTATAGCGTGCAATAGCAGAACAGGGTGGAAAATAAGGCCCAGCAGAGATGAGCAGTGGCCTAAGACATTGAAAGTTATAGTTAGTGAAAAGAGTGAAGTTTTGTGAGCAGGGCAGGGGGAGTCTGGGGATGTGGTTTCAGAACACATGTCTGACAGTGAGGAGTAGGATGGATTGGCAAGTTGGCAGATAGGGGTTGGGAGACAAGTTGGGGCAAGCATCCCAGGGATGAGGCTCTGACAGTAGCAGGATTGGAAAGGAAAAGCCTTTGGGAATAGGCTATGGTAACTAATTCAATATGGGTACAAAGAATGAGGGCCAAGAATACTTCAAAATTTCAACCTTGGCTTTTGTCAGAACAGTGATGCCATTATGAACTAGGAGAGGAAGTTGGGAAGATGAGAGAGGAGAGATAGGATGGTGTGATGTCTTTGGAACAGAAAAGAGAGGACTTGGTACCTTTATCATGGAATTCTTTTTTTTTTCTTTTGGATGACTGTTTAATGTCTTCTTTCTTCTGTAAGACTGTCTAACTCATCTATTTCTGCATAACAATCCACTTCAAACTTTGTAGTATAAAACAAAAACAAAAACCCCATGTAATATTATCTCTTACAGACCTGAGAGCTGACGTGGATCATGTAGGCAGGATTCACGTAAGGTGTCTAATTCAGTCATAGTCAGGTGAGGGCTGGAGTTGGAAGCATCTCAATAATTTCCTTACCTCATGTGTATCGTAGTTGCTTTAGGCTGTCAGCTGAGACCTCAGCCCGGTCTGTTGGCTTAAACTCCTATCTGTGACCTCTCCATGTGGCTTGGGTTTCTTTGCAGCATGGTGGCTGGATTTCAAGAAGAGACAGTATAAAGACAAAAAGAAGGTTTATTGCTACATATGATCATTTTGGTCACATTCTATTAATTGCAAGTGAGTCATGAAGATCAGTCCATAGTCCAGAGCTTAATGGGAAGAAAGTCAAAGAATTTGTCAACATGTTTTAAATCTCTGTACTCTTTGAGGACATAGGCCTGTATTTTTTTAAGCCATCATATTATTAATGTTTAGGAAAAAGTCACATCGTGACCAATGAATGACTGTTGAACCAGGGAAAGGAGAGAAAGAGTCAGTGAGTTCTACTGCTAGGGAGAAATTATTCTGGGTGAAGACTGGGAAAAGTTGGCTTTTACTATTCATTGCTAGTATTGAGGCAGGAGATTAGGTTGTGGCAAGCTGGTTGGAAAGTGAGCATGATCCGTTAACTGGAAAGTTCCAGGACACATGCGTGGAACAGTTCCTGAACCCCTGCATGTGGACTTCTCATGAGAAGTGGAGCAGTTTTGGATAGAACAGCCTTGACTTGACATTAGGCTGAGGAATGGGAGATAGCAAGAGACAGTCATCATTGAGCTCTGGGTTGCTGTGTTCTCTATTTCACAGTAGTCAGCTCTCATGCTGGAGAGTGAACGTCTTTTCCTTCTTTTAACAAATGTAAAATCGTTTGCTCTTGTGTTGAGCAGATCTTTGTTCATGACAGCAAGAACCTAGAAACCACCTGTAGAAGGAGACTCCAGCACCCCAAAGCCCTACCTAGTGTGGACATCACTTATATGAGGAAAACTTGATTTTAAATAATTTCCTGTAATATCAATGGGAGAGTGAGAAGGTCATGATCCCTTTCTATAGGGTCATTGGCTGTTGATTCTAGCATTCATAGATCAGAGAGGAAAAACCTGAAACATATGTTATGTCTTGCCAGGGCATGGTTTCTGCTTTTACCTAAATTTATATGAGACAGTATCTTGCTGTGTATGTAGTTCAGGCTGGCCTTGAATTTAATATGTAGCCCAGGCTTGCCTCGAATTCATAGTGATCCTCCTGCCTCGGCTTCCTGAGTGCTGAGATTACAGGCATTAGCTACTACACCCAGCTTTTTTTTCTTGCTGCATAGCAAATGACCACAAACCTAGTGGTTACAAAAGCAACCATTTGTTAGTTCATAGTTCTGTAGAGCAGGAATCTTGAGCTCTCAGTTCAGGATTTTACAAGTGATCAAGGCTTTGCCAGACCACATTATTGTTGAGAGCGTGAAATCTTCTTCCAAATTCATATGGTTGTGGCATGACCTAGTTCCTTGTGGTTGCGAGATTGAGGACTCCCTTCCCTAGCTGGCTGCTAGGTGGCCACTCTCAGAGACTAAAGATGCTTGTGTTCCCTGCCGTGTGATCCCTTTAGCTTCAAAGATAATGTAGAGAATTTTCCTTTCTGATTGAATTCTTCTCTTATGCTTCAAATGTCTCTGGTTTTTTGTTTCTGATCTCTAGGCCCAGAGTTAAAGCACTACTATGATTAGGTTAGGACAACCTGGATAATCTCCCTATGTTAAGGTCAATAGATTTGGGAATTTAACTAACATCTGAGACTATCGTTTAAGTAATGGATAGGAACTGAGGGAGCTGTTTTAGAAGTCTGCCAACCACAATGGGACATTCTGCAGCCTGAAGAAAGAGAACAGGTTGTCAAATGTCAGCAAATCAAAGCCTTTCTAAGTATCTACCACCAGAAGAAAGAGGACAGGAGAAGATATGAGTAAATGAAAAGGCAAACATCTGAGATGGAGTGAATTCCCCTAAGGAACCAAATAAAGGTGGACAGAAGGAATTTGTAGCCGTACTAAGGCCAGTTGAGATTAGATGCAGCAAAAGGTATTACAACCCTATGATGTTACCCAGGAATTTCTTAAACAGTTAACAGCAGCAAGGAAAATAATAAAAATGTTGGAGAAATTGAAGGGAGGAGTTTACATGGCTTGGGGTTTGGTGAGGCGAGCAGAGTACCGGCTGATTTATCTCAGGCTTGGATTTGAGCGGCAGAGGACGTATTTATGCATTTTTGGCTAAACCAGTTTACTGTGATCTTCTGAGATTATGTTTTATTTTCTGGCTTGACTTTCTTTTAGAATAACTCTGGTTGAAGTTCTTTCCTTTGCTTGGTGTGTGGAGTTGTTATGAATATCAAATAAAAAGCAAATCTGCAAGTATTTTTAGATACTAGGGAAGATTAAATAAAGGTATGATTTTTTTATAATTGTCCATGACATGAAACATATTTTTGCTTTGCTCATTTGCTTTCTTTTAAATATCCTTCAAAGCATTTTAAAGCAAGCTTTCTTTTCCTTCCTTTTTTAAATCTTTCCTTTTTAAAGATTAGATGGAGAGAGCTTTGCTTCCCATGATAAACTAGATTTTAAAATCTCTATGTGACTGCCATTTTTTTGTTCCCCATGATGGGTTGTCTGTAAGCAATTGTTGAATTATTAGCTAGAGGGTCCTGGCTGTACATTTGGGAATTGCCGGCTTCTAAATAGGTCTGGATGATGTCATTCAGGGTGTGAGTAGCAGGAGAAGGGATGGTGTAGGCTCTGTACCTGCGTACACTGCAGTGGGTGGGATTCAGGTGGACCAAGAAGAGCAACAAAGGACACCAAGAAGAAGGTATTTTAGGAACTTGCACTCCTACCCGCCTTCCCCTTTGCACAGGCCTTCGTGAGTGTCTGTGGGATGCCCGCCCTGCGGGTGTGTGCAGGCGGTTGTGGCTGTGGTCCTCTGTGCGTGTGTCTGTGTGTGTGCACACTGCAAGGCAGTGGGTGTTATAAGTGGTTGTTACAGAGGAAAGCAAGCAGCATAGTCCGAGTGACTCAGGATAGAGTGGCTGTGCAAGCTTCAAGTGGGGGAGAGCAAGGGCCGGAGAGATTTCAAAGTGTTGATTTCTTAGTCGTTCTTTCCTACTTCCAGGTCATCATGGGGAAAACGCAGGTAGAGTTGACCCGGAGGTGAAAATGGGAAATGGACTCTGGTGTCCACTCTGGCCTTTCCAGTCTTTTCTACAGCAGCCCTTTTACAGAGATGTGACATCCCTAGCTCAGGACCTCGAGGTCTGAGGAAAATATAACTGGCCCACTCATGGCCTTTCTGGGGAAACTGTTTGCAGAGGGCCAAGGTGGCATTCCTATAGTTGGCACCATGAGGCAAGTGGCCCCTGCCTTCCTACACTGGGTCCTGAGTTGGGAAAGTCCTTACTGGTGAGAGCAAGACCTGTGCTGGACTCGAGGGAGAGACCTTGGAGGAGAGGGGAGTTAGAAGAAGCTAGGGTGATGGCTCAGCCTGTCTCAGTTTCTCAGGTACTTTTCTAAGGCAGCCTTGTGATTACGGTTTGAATGTCCCATGTAAAACTCTTGTTGGAAACTTAATACCCAAATTCTTTTTTTTTTTAAATTTTAGAAACAGTAAAAATGGTACAGAATTTCAAAACAAGATAATAGGAAATTAACAATGGTTGTTACATTGCATACTGTTATCTTCAAAGTGGTTGCTCAGATTATCAGATATAGGCATGCAAAATTGATCAAACAATATAAACACTGGCTGTTCCTTCCAGTAAACTTATGGAAATTAGTAGTACAATTATCTTAGCTATCTTGTGTGTGTATATATATATATAGGTATATATACACATGTATTTTTTCCCTTCCTTTTCTCATTTCCCCCATCCCAGTTGTTCTTTACTTTGCGGCAGTTTCTTTCCCTTTCACAATATCTATTGTAGATTTTGGATCTTATTTACTTTCAGTTTCTTACACTAGAGAGATAATATGATATTTATACAGGTGAGTCTGATTTATTTCACTTATGAGGATGGTCTCTAATTGCATCCATTAACCTGTAAAAGCCTCGAGTTCATCCTTCTTTAGAGCTGAGTACTATTCCATCGTATAAAAATACCATGTCTTTTTAATCCATTCCTCAGTTGATGGGTATTTGGGTTGTCTAAGATTTAGCTACTACAAATTGTGTTGCTATAAACATAGGTGCTCATATATCACTGTGCTATGATGTTTTCAATTTTTTTGAGCAAATATCCAGAAGGGGAATAACTTAGTCAAATGGGACCTCTAATCCTAGTTTTGTGAGGAGTCTTTAGACTGATTTCCCCAGTGGGTGCACCAGTCTACACTCCCACTAATAGTGGAGAAGCGTTCCTTTTTCCCCACTGCCCCACCAGCATTTGTTGTCAGCTGATTTCTTGATGATAGCCATTCTTTCTGGGGGTGAGATGGAATCTCAGTTGTTTTAATTTGCATTTCTCGAATGAACAATGATGCTGAACATATTTTCACATATTTATTTGCCATGTGTATTTCTTCATCTGAGAGTGTATATTCATCTCAGATGCCCATTTTGGATTGGGTTTTTTAATTTAGGGCTTTGATCTTTTTAAATTTTTTATGTGTTCTAGATATAAGTCCTTTGTCTGAGAGACAGTTGGCTAAAATTTTCCCCAATTCATGGGTTTTCTTCTCATTCTGTCGGTGATTTCTTTTGATGTGCAAAAACTTTTTAATAAGATGAGATCCCAGCTGTTGATTCTTTGAAATATTTCCTGTGTGGATTTGTTTTTGTTCATGAACTCTCTGCCTACACCTATGTCTTGAAGATTTCTACCTACTTCATCTTCCAGTAGATTTAGTGTTTCTGTTTTAATATTTAGATCTTTGATCCATTTTGAATTTAGTTTAGTGCATAATGATAGATGGTCTAGTTTTAGTCTTCAGCATGTGGGAAGCCAGTTTTTCCAGCACTATTTATTAAAGAGGCTATCTTTCTTCCAGTAAACATGTTTGGATACTTTGTCAAAGATAAGAGGGCTGAGTGTATCTGTAATTGTGCCTGCATCTTCTAATCTGTTCCATTGATCCTAAAGTCTGTTTTTTTGCCAGTACCATGCCAATTTTATCAGAGTAGCTTTTTAGTATAATTTCAAGTCAGGGATTTTGATGCCTCCTGCCTTTCCTTTGTTACCCAGGTTTGGTTTTGTTATTTTGGTCTCTTCTGTTTCCAGACTTTTCTTTCCTCTTTGTTTGTTTTTGAGACAGAATCTTGCTTTGTAGTTCAGGCTAGCCTTGAATTCAGTATGTAGCCCAGGCTGGCCTCAAGCTTGTAGTGATCCTTCTTGCCCTAGCCTCCTGAGTGCTGGGATTACAGGTGTGAGCCACCACAGCCCCCTATAATAAAACATTTTTCTAAAAGTTCTAATTCATCCTTTTCCTTGCATTAACTTTTGAGAGTTTGTCTTCCTATGCCTCAGTATATCCCCTCTTCTTCCTTTCCCTTTCCCTTTCCTCTTTCTCTTTCCTTTTTTCTGTCCCTGTCTCTATACCTTTCCCTTTGCTTCCCTTTTCTTGTAATTTCTCCTCCTTCTTCTTCTTTCTTCTTCTCCTCCTCTTCTTCTTCTTCTTTCTTTTTTTCCTAGTGCCAGAAATTGAACCCAGGGCCTTACATATGCTAGGCAAGAGCTCTATCATTCTTGTAATTTCTTCTCCTCCTCTCTTCTTCTTCTTTCTTTTTTTCCTAGTGCCAGAAATTGAACCCAGGGCCTTACATATGCTAGGCAAGAGCTCTATCATTGAGCTATATTCCCAACCATAGTATACTTTCCAACATACAATTGAATAGCTATTATTGTATGATAATATGTCATTGTATAGCTTGGCCATGTTTTATTTAAATGTCTTCCTGTTTTGAGACATTTATATTGGGTAAAAATTTTGCTATTCAGTAACTTTGTCTCAAAGGATGGTGGCATACACCTGTAATTCCAGCACATGTGAGACTGAGACAGGAGGATCACCCTGAGTTCGAGGCCAGCCTGGGCTACATAGTGAGTTCGATGCCAGACTAAGCTACATAGTGAGACCCTGTCTTAAAAACAAACAAACACCAAAAACCTTTGTGATGAATGTCAATTTACAACTTTGTTCACCTTCTGAATGAAGGCAAATTCTTTGAAGTGGAAGAAACCCTTAAGAAAAAGGGGGAGAATATATATGGTGCCATCATAACTTTCAAAGCCTCTTCATCCAAAATTATTCTTCTACCACTGCTTCAGATATGAGGCCCCTGAGAAAGGGTGAAAATTTGAGGCTGGTTTCCAGAGAAGCCTGGATCGGTGGAGAAAGGGAGAGACATTGCATGATTTCTAAATCTTCATCCTTGCCTCAAATTCTCAAAAGGGTAGGAATCCCCGTGCTGCGAACCAGAAGATCAAGGGAACTAGTTCCAGCTTAGTGGCTAACTGTGACTTTGGACAACCTACTCAACCTCCCTGGTGTCTTCATCGTTCAAAAGAGTGAGTTGGGCTTCATTTCTAAAGTGTCTCTAACACTCTACAGTGTCTCTCCACAGATCTCAAACTCTGACAGCCTCTTAGCGTCAACCTGCCGCACTTTCTCTTTCAAGAGGACAGTCTAGTTCATGCAATCGTCATTTACTTTGGAAGCATCTGTCTACTACCTACCACTTACCTATCACAAAGCAGAGTGTCTCAGTCTCTTGTTCTTGATGAACACTTAGTCCACATAGGGTAAGGAAAACAATTGTATTAATACATTGTGATAAGTGCTGTAAGCTATTACTAAATTTCATTGGGGGACAGAAAGTGGAAAAATCTGTGACATTTTTAATGGTGTTGGGTTGATGGGTCAGATTAGGAGTGGACTCCCCTAGAAAAAAAGTCAGTTGTTCCCAGTTTACTTTGTGTATGAGCCTCATTAAAAACCCAATCTTAAGTATTAATAAAAGCTCTCTATCAGACCCTTGTTTGTCTTAAAATATCTCCATACTGTAAATGTTGTTGAGCATCTTCGGGATAGGAAGAGAAAGATTTGACTATAAATATGAACAAAATATTGGCCTTATCCTCGGTGACAACAGAGAAAGGCTGCTATGAAAGTAAATGTGTAAAAGAGTAAAATTGGAGAGAGGTGGTGTGAAACAAAAAGGCAGACTTTTTGGAAATGGGGAAGGCAATCGGGGAGAGGGAAAGGTGATGGGAAGTGCAAGGGGAAAAAAAAGGATCAAAGTATGTTACGTGCATCTTCTAATTCCCCCAAACAAATGAGCTATCACGTATTGCAAATGCACTGACAAAGAGAAGAAAGAAAAAAAGGAAGGAAGGAAGGAAGGAGGGGGCAGCAGGAGATGGGTGTAACTGACATGCTGCTGTGTGCAAGAGCTTTGAATGCCGGTATTCCTGCAAGACCTTGCCAAAGTGTTCTTGCTTCTGCCTGTAAAGAGTGCTGGGTGTAGAGTTGGAGGAGACAGTTCCAGTTGCAAGGTCTGGGCAGTGTTGCCTACCACCTGTGACCAGCCCCAGGAGCACCTACCTGGAGGCCATGTGTGCAAGGCTGGAGCGTGTCAGACACTGAAGGGGGTCTCCCTCCTCGCAGTTCCTGGCATTTCAGTGTGACTTGATACGGCCTCGTGGTGTGAGCAGTGATTCTCTCTGAAGGAGAACGGATGATCAGATGTGTGTGGAGGTCTTCGGCAAATGCCAGAGCATAACTTTGGCTCTAGAGGAGGGAGGATATGAGCTGGGATCTTAAAGAACGGACTTCTCCAGCCGGCTTTTTGTGGAAGATTCTAGGGAGTTGCGGCTCCTGGGCAGAAAGGCACTGTCTAGAAACTGCGGCTGGAACAAGGCCTGATGGTGGCAAAAGCCCTCAGAGGGAAGGGAAGTGGAGTAAAGGGGAAGAGAAACAAGGCTGGCTGACCACACTGCAGTTAGATCTGGCCCCAGGGCTGCAGGAAGAGCCGCTTGGACAGGGTGGGGGCGGGGGTGGGGGGCTGCGCGGCCCGGGGTCACCTAAAACCGTGAAGAATGTGACAGGCTTTGTCATCCTTGCTCCCTCACCTTCATTCCTCTTTGTTATATCCCAAAGAGAAAAGCTGTGTTCAAAAGAAGGGGGGAAAAAAAGAGAATCAAAGAAAGATAAACCAGGCTGAGTTGCCAAAATAATAAGGGAATAGGGCAGCTGGGTGCATGTCGCCTGGGCCTGTGCCATGAGGGAGAGGCGTCTTGAGCAATGCCGTGCTGTGTTCAGCATCCAACATAATGTGCAAGGTCCAGTGTAGCCTCTCTACCTTGTCTCTGTCCTGATGCCCTCAAGCTCCTCCGAGACAAAGGGGTGGGGAAAATTCATTTCAATGTAGGGTATTTGAAAATAATGCTGAGGAGGAGGGAAGCTAGTCCATCCGTCCATGGGTACCTTTGGGCAGGGCTCCCAGAAGAGAAGAGGGAGTCAGAAAGCAGCACTATTATTATCGAGAGCGGCATAGGTATGGAAATCCCATTGCTGGAGGCTCTGAAATAGGGGGCCTTTTGGGATGGATAGGATTCCCATAGCCTCCCTGGGCCTGCTGTCCTGGCAGCAGACCTCTGGCCTGGTGTGCTTGCTCAGGACAGGACCAGTGCGTGGCTAGATCAGTGTGGACCGCACTTAGTGTCTCTTTTGAGCAGAGAGCTCACCAAGATAGGGTTAAAAGGATAGGCTGTGACTCAGCTCTGATGCTCAGACAAGAACTGAACATTTCTGGGATTCAGTTTCTTCATTTGTAGGCTGGAACTGTGACTTAAGCTTGATTGTGTAAACTTGACCACTTGGGAGCTACTCAGGGGATTGGTGGAACACACTTCTGGAGTGTCTGATTGGGCCACGGAGACACAACCTTGGGTGCTATGTCTGGCCCCTTGTTCCTTCCTCTCTGGTGCTGCTCTTCTGCTAGGCTTCTCAGCAGCCATGAACAGAGCATCTTTGGGCCTCTGTGCCCTTCTCCTATGATCCTCCGGCCTTGGAGCCTGCTGACTTGCTTCTCTGAGACTGAGCTACACTAAACCTCTTGCTATGGTTTGTGTCTAGTTGTCCCCTCAAAGCCTCATACAGTCACGTGGAGGGGCTTCTAGAGTTTGTGATTGACTCATGTTCCAATGCTGGGATCATGGGTATGAGTGCTACACCTGCCCTGGGTGGGTAGCCTGCATACACTATAAGGGAGGCAAAACGGCTTGCTCTTTGCCACTGCTCCCTTTTTGTTCTTGTTGTTTTTGTTGTTTTCCGCTGCCATGAACTATTGCCCTCTGCCATGTGCCACCTGCCTTGGAACCAGCAGAGTGTGAACTGAAACCTCCACAAACTGTGAGCTAAATAAACCTTTCCCTCTTTAATTTGGGTGTTGAGTACTTTGTCTCAGTAACAAGAGAAGAGTAACCAGGATACCTCTCTCCCTTTAAACTGAGGGTGTCATGCATCATGTCACAGCATCAAGAAAGATGACCAACACAGGGATGCTGTCAGCGGTAGATAGTAATACTATAGTGTTAAATAGGGTTAGTGTTAGATAGTATTAAATAGGTTTATACATGAAAGTACTGAGAAGATTATTTGGCACCATGAAGAGATAGAACTATGCAATATTGGCTATTCTTATTTTTCAGTATCCATACTTAAAGGGGATTCAACAATATTAAGTATTGTCAGAAAAATCAAGTGCTTCTTGAATCCCTTTGTGTCCGTGATACTGTACTTTATCCTCACTTATGCTGCAGGACTGACAACAGGTTTTCTGCCTATGAACTTGCTTTCTGAGATGGAATTATTGAAAGGGACCTACCAGAAGAATAGAAGAATAAAATGGGGATAATGCACAAAGATAATGCACGAAAAGGAAACATCTGACTTCAGAAGCCACCTACTTTGAAGATAACAATACAGTGCATTCACTACCATTAAGTTCTTTTGTTATGCAATTTTATTTTTTCATAAAATGAGAGAAAAAAGAACAACAAGAAGAACAAAAAAAAAAAGCAAAATAAAACAGAAAGAAGCCAACAAAAATTTGTATGAACCATTTTAGCACAGGAATTTTATTCTTACTATTATAGTTTTTATTTATTTATTTATTTACTGAAGACATGGTCTCCCTGGGTAGTTCAGACCAGCCTTGAACTTACTGTGTAGCCCATGCTGGCCTTGAACTCTCAATTCTCCTGCCTCAGTCTCCCAAGTGCAGGCTTTATAGGTGTGCACCTGCACACCCTTTAGTATACTTTTTACAATTATTTGATTGGAGGATTTGTAGCTATTGAACAGTCATGTGCCTGGCTCTGAAAAGACAATTCTTTTTTTTTTTTTGTAGTGCTGGAGATCAAACCCAGGGCTGCACATGGTAGAAATGCACTCTATCACTGAAATACAATCGAAGCCCTAAAAAGAGGTCTTTATTGAAACATCACAGGGATCATTTTTATTCAGGAAAATAATATTTTTTGTTTGTTTATTTTAAAATAGAGTCTCTCTCTGTAGCCCAGGCTGACCTCAAACTTGCGGCAATCCTTCCTTCTGCCTCAGCTTCCCAAGTGCTGGGATTACAGGTGTGTACCACCATGCTCAGCTACGTCAAATAATTTTTATAAGAATATTTTGTTGATTATTGTAAGTAGTAATACCTGAAATGCTGTATTAAATATTTAATGCATTGTTGTATATAATAAATGTACATATAGCAATATTTTATGTATATAGTAACATAGATTAAGAGGTATATCAATTTTAACATTTAATCATCCTAAGAATCCTGTGATCTGACATATTTATTTTTTATTCCATTTGACAGATAAAAAAACAATCAGGTTGAAATTACCTAAGACTACACTTAATGAAGGGGGCAGCTGCTTTTTAAGCTTAAAACTATTTGGATCTAGACCCACGTTCTTGATGATGAACAATTCTATTTTGGATGATTAAAATCTTAAAAAAATAGAGTCATGGACCAAAGCAAATCAGATTTGATAAAAAGGTCGATAAGAAATTCTTAGTGCTCCTTAATAAAACCTATGTTTGAGGTTGGAAACTACAAGTTATCATAGGTTTCTGTGAAAGACATTTGGGAGCCAGGCATGGTGGTGCATGCCTATAATCCCAGCACTTGGTAGACTAAGGCAGGAGGATCATTGTGAGTTCGAGGCCAGCCTGGGCTACAAAGTGAGCTCAAGATCAGCCTGAACTGGATAGCAAGACCCTGTCTCAAATACACACACACACACACACACAGAGAGAGAGAGAGAGAGAGAGAGAGAGAGAGAGAGAGAGAGAGAGAAAGAGAGAAAGAGAGAAAGAAGGAGAAACACATTTGGGTATTTTTTGGTCTGAGGCTTAATATAAGCCAACAAATGTCAACAGTAATGGCTGTAAAAGCAAATTGCTGAGGTTGCAGCAATAAAATTATTATCTGCAGAAATACAATTATAAAGGCACAGGAACTGGCAAATGGAATGTTTAGAGGATAACACTGATGACAGTGAAGAGTTTGGAAAGCGTGTTGATTTGTAACAATTTCAACAGTGAGGAAGTGTTGAAAGAATATAGTATTTTTTGTTTTGTTTTGTTTTTTGAGACGTGATCTCACTACGAATTTCAGGCTGGCCCTTGAGCTCACTATGTAGTCCCCACGGGCCTTGAACTTGTGGCAATTGTCCTGCCTCAGCTTCCCGAGTCCTGAGAGGAATATAGTATTTTTTTTAGAAAGTAGTAGTAATTATATAATTCTGATATAACATTTTTTTTCCTTTGGTTTTATTTTCTGGTACCAGAAATCAAACTCACGACCTCACGCTTGCCAGGCAGGCGCTGTGCTGCTGAGCTAAATCCCCAGCCCCTGATATAACATTTTACTGAGTCATATTTATATGTATTAACTCTTATTGCTTCCAACAACCC
Organism: Chinchilla lanigera; assembly: GCF_000276665.1. NCBI lineage: Eukaryota > Metazoa > Chordata > Mammalia > Rodentia > Chinchillidae > Chinchilla > Chinchilla lanigera. Next base: position 21,336,706 of record NW_004955426.1, on the reverse strand, counting down.
CTGAGCAGATCTAATATTATTCCCATTTTCAAGAGAAAGAAAATGTGTTATGCAGCACAAAAATCTGAGACAGTAGCCCTCTCCCTTGCCATTTAGTTCAACCATGTTCACATGTAATGTGCACATACGTGCATACTCTAATGTGGTTAAGACACTAAAAGTACTAGCGATGATGTGTATGTCTTTTTTCATTTTATCATTTTAATATGTGTTTTTATTTTAAAGATATAGACAGTGTTCATATTTATGAGGTACAATGTGACATTTAATAAATGTGTACAGTACATATCTATCCCAAGCTCTTTCTCCATGTATTTAACCTCCCTGTTCAAGAATAACATGCAGGAAGCTAGCTATTGAAAGGACATGCATCTACTTTTCAGGGGATAGCAGCACCTTGCTTCTCTTTGACATTGCTGGCCCTTTGGTCTTCAGTCAGCTATGCCTTATTATGTGCTGGGTGGTAGCCAGGAAGAGTCACAAAAACACGAGCTTGTCCACTAGTGGGGAACATGGGAAATTACAGGTTCAGTGTATGTGAAGTATGTACTGGATATAAAAGCTGAGCACTACTGACACACATGGTATATTTAGAGAATGGTTTAAACTTTCTTGCTGTAGAGGTTTCGCCACTTGCTAGTTGGTAACTTTATTTAACATCTTTGTAATAAGTAGTTTCAGCACTGATGAGCTAGAAAAAAACGCAAAACCAACAATCATGATACAAGATGAAACTAAAAGAGTAAAAGGGCCTATTTAATGAAAAAAATAGGTCTAGAACAGTTGTGGCGAACCTATTTGTTATCATTTAAAACTCTAAAAGGTTTGCCATCACTGGTTGGGACATTCCTTGAGACAGTTGATTTTCATAGTTTGTTTTTTTTTTTTTTTTTTTTTTTTTTTT
>NW_004955426.1:21320981-21334880 GCF_000276665.1 Chinchilla lanigera | reverse complement strand
AAGAGGATTGTGCTCAACAAAAACAATTTAATGTAAGCATGTGTAGAAAGGTTTGTTTGCGTATCACTCTTCGAGGTGACTTTTCACTTCGGTCAAGTGTCCCTTTTTTTACATTAACTTCAATCATTTTCAATACCAAGATTTCTTGTGTGTGTGCAAAGCAGTGTTAAAATGTTGACTCCATGAGGAACTGAAGAATATTTGTAGGTAAGTAATTCCAGTTTGTACAGGGGCTTCAGATGCTTCAAACAAGACGTCACTCAAGTTAATTCCAGTTAATGGCTCAATTAGTTTCCATTTGAAATCAAAGTTAAACTTTCAGGAGTTTATTTGTAAGAGAAATATCTGATCTCCTAGTGAATACTATGATAAATTTACTTAAAAGTTCAGCATTGAAAATGAAATTTTTTGTGTTCATGGTGATATCATGAATATAAATTTTGGTGGAGCACAGCACCATAGTGAAAACTATGTTCTAATCATGATCAATGGATTATAAAAGTACTTGGACTGATTATGGTATACAAACTCCCAATTTTTTCCCAAATAAACATCAACATTTTATATATTGACATAGGAATTGAGCCAGATGGCAGATTGAGGCTGGAATTGAGCCAGATGGCACGTGCCTGTAATTCCAGCACTCTGGGAGGCTGAGGCAGGAGGATAGCAAGCTTGAGCCCAATCTGGGCAATTTAGTGACTTAGTGAGACCCTGTCTCAAAAAAAGTGGTGGGGAGGGCGTGGAATGTAGCTGTATGTGAAAACCCTGAGTTTAATTCCCAGTAGTGAATAAATGGGGATCACTAGTGGTTGAATTTTCTTATATATTACCACATATATGGTGCTATGTACTGAATCTAGGACCTACCATGTGACTGTAGTATAGAACATAAAGCTTCTTTTCTATTAGCTCATTTGGTGGGGATTTTCTGAAAGTAAGGTTATTACATTCAAGAAACTTAGCATTATCAAATAGATATTCCATACTTAAATTTAAGCTCTGTACTAATAATGCCCCTTACAGCTATTTTATTCTTAGTCCAGGATCTAACTCAGAATCACGTATCATCATGTTTGTCCTGTGTCTGGTTTCCTTTAATCTGAAACAGTCTGTCAGCTTCTCTTTGTCTTACTTATCCTTGACATTTTTAAAGAGAAAACCTCATTATTTTGCACCCTTACTCTGGGTATGATTGGTTTCAGGCTATGCCTTTTGGCAGAGATAAGTGTGGTGTGTCCTCAGTGCATCACGTCTGGAGGAACACAAAGTCATCGTGTGGCAATGTTGGTGACTCTAACTTAGATCACTTAGATAAGATGGTGTCCACCTGATCTGATTCTGCGAGGCAGAGATATATTTTGTGAAGATTACTTGGAGATCAAGTATATTAAATTTTTACCCATTATAATAAACATTGATTTTTTTTACAATTTGCATATTGTTGTCTTCGTATTAGTTAATCAGAGTATAAGACATAGGCGTGATGTATTGTCTAAACAATATTAGCACAAAACATTCTTTTTAAGGAACTAAGAGAAGCTAGCTGTAAAACTGTCTTAACTATCCTGTGATTGAGGCTACTTATTGTCCTAGATTTGGGCAATGGGAACTCCTTCAAGTCAGCTCCTTGTCCTTTTTATAGTTGCTGATGATTTAAACATTACTTTATGTTTCAGCATGTCTTGGTTACTTTTCTCTTGTTGCTGAGACAAAATACCAGATGCACAAAATTAAGGGAGGAGAGGTTTATTTAGCTCACAGTTTGCAGAGGTTTCAGTCCATACTCAGCTGGCTTCAAGGCAGGGTGGCGTGGCAGAGGGGCAACTGTTCATGGCAGTAGAAGACAACAACTCAACAAAAGCAAAAGGAGAGGAGCAAGACCCTTTCCTTCCTTTATATTGTATGCAGGCTACCTGCCCTGGGGAGGTGTAGCACTCACACCCCCAGTCCCAGCACTATACAATGAATCAGTTACAAACTCCAGATTCAGCCGCCTTTGCCTCCAAACAGCCCACATCCCATGACTGCATGAGGTTTTGGGGGACATCCAGATACAAACCAGAACACAGCACAAACTCAGAACATAGGATTATCTTGTATTCTTTCTGTTCCAACTCTAGAATTAACGTTTGGCCATGAAGCTTTGGCGTTTTAGTAAAGTGTGGTATTTACAAACAATTTACATTGCTTCTTGTTACACATATGTCATTGCTTTTAGCCCCCCCTCAATATAGTGCTAATGTGCACACATGCACATGCACAAATGTGCATACACACAAATCTCTGTATAAATGAGGTGTGATCAAAATATACAGTGAATATTTAAATTTAAAAGTATTACAGTAAAAGACACATTGCTGTGGATCCCCCTCAACTATTACCCTTTGATTAGAACACATTTTTCCTATTGTTCTTGTGACTTTCTGAAGCAGTTCTGGAAATTCTCTTTCATGAGTGTCTTTACAAGATCTGAAAAAAAAAAACCCAGTGAATTCTGTTGCCACATGCAATCCAACACAAAGTGAGCCTCAAAAAACATTATTGTGTGTCCTTAACAACTTCATTTACCAGATCTGAGACTCTGTGACTTCTGGCTCCTCCCCAAAGTAAAAATAACCATGAAAGGTAAATGTTTTGAATTGATTCACGTATCAGGGTTCACTAGAGGAGCAGATTTAACATAAAATATATATACATATGTATGCAGATATGATATGTAAGGACTGAAAGGTAGGCTTACAATGGCTACCTGCACAGTCAAGAGTGGAAGAATGCAAAAAGGTAATCTGTAGGCTCTAGAGCCAGAGGCTCCAGTCAAAAAGCCTGGACCTCACTGCAGAGTCCAGTGGACATTTGTATCTGAACGCCTAAGGGTGTGTGCTGGAAGGCTGAAGAACCTGCTCTGGAAGCCTGAAGGAACTGGAGACAGCATATCATTCTGTCTTTATACTATTATCATACTGTCTTGATTGCTGTAGCACTATTGTAATATTTGAAGTAACGTGAGTCCCCCAAATTTTTCCTTTTAAAAAACAGGTTATACTAGTTTTTTTCATTTCCCATAAACATTTAGAATTATTTTGACAGTGTTTATAAAAATACCTGTAGGGATTTTAATGCATAGTTTGGGTCTACAGATCAGTCTGAGGAGAACTGATATTTAACAGTGAATGGCTATTATACAGATAGAGCATACTTCTATCTCCCTTGAAATCATTAATTCCATCTTAGCAATATTTTATAAGTTTTAGTGTAGGTATTCTGAACATTTTTGTTAAGTGTATTCCTACATATTTTGTGTGTTTTGGTACAGCTGGAAATTAAATTGTTTTAAAGTTTCAATTTTTAATTATTTGCTGCTAGTAGACAGAAGTACTACATAATAGAATTTTTGAATGCTAATGCTTTATCCTGTGATTTAGATAAATTCAGTTAATGATTCTACTAGTAGTTTTGTCTATTCTTTAAAATTTCCAACTTGATATTTATGGTGTTTATTATCAGAGATAGTTTTAATTTTATTTTTAAAAAGTCTTTGCTTTTTATTTCTTTTACTTATTAAATGACTAATTGTAATTATTGTAATTATTTTTAAATAAAATAAGGCACAATATTTATTGAGGCAAAATTCACACAGAAGGTTAGTTAATGTAAGGTGGCATTATTTTGTTAGACCCTGGGTGGTGAAGGAGACATACTATAATTGAAGTAGCTTAAATATTCTTTTTAGATCATTTATTATTATAAGATAATATATAAATTTGAGACAATAAACTACATCTAGAAAATAAAACCAAATTACTGAATCATACCACTGAGTTTTTCACTTTTGCCATTAACTTTTAATAAACTATATATTTATAAAGATATTTCTGTAGCCAGGCATAGTGGCACCCACCTGTAATCCCACTACTTAGAAGGCTGAGGCAGGAGAATTGGCATGAGTTTAAGGCCAGTTCGGACTACAAAATGAGAAACTGTCTCAAAAAAATCCAAATTCACACAATTTCAAATAGAGAAAATTAAGATATTAGACCATACGTAGTAATGTGAACAAAGTAAAAGTCAATATATTTTCAGTATCCTTTGTTGATAGTTCAAAGTCTTAAACTTGATGGGAAGTTAAAAAACTAAAATTTTCTAAAATTATTCTGAATTTTCCAAAATTATTTTAAAATTTTCTCCTATTATGTTCCTGTTCCTTATGCATATAAAATAGGCTCAGAATGCAACAAACCTCCACACAAGTCCCTACACAGTGATTATTTTTGATAGTGTGGAAGACTGATATTATTTCCATTGTTTCCATTCATACCATTGTTCTCCTTCAGGAATATGTCTCTTTTATATTGCTGTCTTCAAGATTTCCTTTTTGTCTTTGGTTTTCAGTTCCTATTTCATCAGGCATGAAGACATGTTGAATGTGATGCTCTTTGTGCTTCTATTAGGGGTTTGTGGAATTTTTGGGGTCAAACTGAAGGTCAAACAGTAGACAGGTAAATTCACTATGAAAGAAAAGACCCGAGGGTCCGTGGTCAAAGACAAAGCTGTCTTGAAGGACAGTGCATAACCAACACTCTGAGGTTCCTTCACAGCCCACCTTCGTGGCACTGTGGGCATACTGTACCTCTGGAAAAAATGCTTTGCACGATGGTTCAGAACGAGCCATGTTACTGGAAAACGTGCCATTGCCAGGCATTGAGTACTGCTGACTTCAACATCTCTGCTTCCCCCAGTCTACCTGGAGAGTTCCCTGCCAGATCAGTGGCATAGGTGTAGACTGGTATCCAAATCCTTTCCTCTAGTGGATAGGTGGCTTGAACACATGTCAGGAGTTACCACTGGGCTCATGGTAGGGACTAAGGATTGAATTTTATCCTGGAACCACTTATTCTCCACAGACTGGTACCAGCTGCCGCCTGTCAGGAAGCGGACCACATACCAGAAGGCGGTTGTGTGAAGCTTCATCTATATTTACAGCTACTCCCCATCAAAGGCATTATAGCCTGAGCCCCACCTCCTGTCAGATCAGCAGGGTCCTTAGACTCTCCTAGGAGTATAAGCCCTGCTGTGAACTGCCCATGGGAGAGATCTAGGTTGCACATTCCTTATGATACTCTAACATAATATAATAGAAATGAAATGCACAGTAAATGTAACCCCTTATTTGTGGAAAAATTGTCTTCCAGAAAACCAGACTCTAGAGCTAAAAAGAGTGGGTGAGGACTGCTGGCCTATTTTATATTCTCTCTCTCTATTAGTGCTTTGGGGGTGTAAAAAGGTTTGTTAAGAACAATATATTTACTAAGTAGATATAATTCCTATTTCCTTTATATAAGACTTATTCCTAAGAAGGTAGAATGGTAGGCTATCCTATTTCTTTTTGTATAAACTTGATCTTGGTTAGATGTTGAGACCAGTGATGAGATGTTTGTTTGCAGATGAAGATACAGGGAACTAAATTTAACCAGTTAAATTTAACTGGTTAAATTTGCCAGGAGTTATTATTTTTGTGATTTGTTTTCACTCTGTTTGGACCAGTATGTTGTTTTCAAAATGTTTCTTTGTCCTTGGAGATTTCAGTGATGAGAACATTTTAAGAACGCTTAAAAAAAAGGCTGTGATGTTTTAACTGCAGTCACCTGTTGGCATGTGGTCAGGTTATAACTCACAATGAGACATGCGGTCTTTAGGATTAGTCCATATTAGTATTAGTCATCAGGCCAAAGCTTGTGTAGGTGGTTGCACATTCCAGAGAGCCTATAGGGGAGCACAAATGTTTGTATAATTTTATGATGACTCATCCTAAGGGTTAAATTCTTTGGTCCTTATTGGGATCATGTGGTAACGTATTCCTGGGCATGATGGCTAATTTTCTTCATCCTCTACCAACGACTATGGTGAGATAATTAGTAATCAGACATCTAAGTGCATAAGAAAAAAATTATTTTTTGTTTAAAATCAGTAGTACCAATAAATTTTTAATGCAGTGTGCTTTTCAACATACTAGCATTGTTATATTTTTGTTTCCTTAATCTTCTTGGTCACATATCAATATATTCCTAACTTCTATGCTTCATATTTTATGTTATTTTTTGTATCATTGATATGACTCCATAAGGAGTATACTTCACAGGTTAAATATCACATGGTTTCCCTTCTATGAAAGACCCAAAGTATAAAAAATTGAAAGATGAGAATAAAAGAGATGATAAGAAATGGGGAAGTGGATATTATAGAGATGGGAAAGGGATCTGGGATGGGAGAGAGGAGAATAGGGGAGCAGAAATGAGTAAGCTGTGATATGTCCATGTACCAATTCTGCAAGATGATTGTAATTACTATGTATTCCAAACATACACCAGTAAAATACATTTTGTTTTTGGAACCGGGAATCAAACTCAGGACCTTGCACTTGCCAGGTGGGTGCTGTGCTGCTGAGCTATACTCCCGGTTCAATAAAATACATTTAAAAAGAAGAAATTCAAGAACATATAAAGAATTAAAAAATATCAGCCCCCCTCCAAATTCAAAGACCGAATCCAAAAATGGGCAGCTAAGATGAATACACACTTCTCAGATAAGGAAATACAAATGGCAAATAAATACATGAGAAAATGTTCAACATCATTAGTCATTTGAGAAATGCAAATTAAAACAACACTGAGATTCCACCTTACCCCAGTAAGAATGGCTAGCTTTAAGAAATCAACCAATAACAAATGCTGGTGAGGCTGTGGAGAAATAGGAACCCTTCTCCACTGCTGGTAGGAATGCAGACTGGTGAAACCACTGTGGAAATCAGTTTGGAGATTCCTCACAAAACTAGGTCTAGAGGTCCCATTCAACCCAGCTATTCCCCTTCTGGGTATTTTCCCGGAAGATCTGAAAACATCATATCACAGTGATATATGTGCACCTATGTTCATAACAGCACAATTTGTAATTGCTAAATTGTGGAAGCAACCCAAATGTCCATCCATCAAGGATTGCATAAGAAAATTGTGGTACTTTTATATAATGGAATATTACACAGCTGTAAAGAAAGATAAACTTGAGGCTTTTATAGGCAAATGGTCACAACTAGAGACCATACTCATAAGTGAAATAAATCAGACATGCATGTGCAAACACCACATTGTTTCACTAGTGTAAAACCTGAAAGAGTTAATTTAAACTGGAAGGTATGATAGACATTGTGAAATGATAGGAAAACACTCAAGGGTAAAGGGCAACTGGGATGTGGGAAAAGGGAAGGGAAAGAAGGAGAAATTTTGTATATATGTGTATACAGGATAGCTAACATAGTTGTTCTACTGTCTTCTATTTCTTTGCTGAAAGAAACTGTCAGTGAGTCCTTGATTGTTCAATATTGCATGTCTCTATCTGTTTTCATGAGAAACCACTTTGAAGATATCAATATGTAATACAACAAGCATTGTTAATTTCCTACCACTTTGTTTGTAACTCTGTATTGTCTGTACTGTTCTTTTGCTATTTTGTAAAAGCTTGTCTGTTAATGTTTTCCTCCTTTTATTTTTAAAATTAAAAAAAGAAGAAATTCACTTTACCTTAAAATAGGCACTTAAAATTTCTTTTGTTTGCATGTTTCGTACCTACATACATTTTCCTTTAGGTACATAACAGTATTACAAGCAGGTTTTTACCACATGCGGAACCAGGCTCAGAGGCAGTCAGAAAGTGCTTGGGCTTGTGCAGGAAGAGAAAAAAAAGACCAAAGCTCAAGAAGTGAACTTTCAGAATAAGCAATACCTGAAGAAGGTATCAGAGCTGGGATCGTGAAAAAATTCTATGCAGCAGAATATGGTTCAAGGCTGGATCCTTGTGGGACAGGGTGGCACCAGAGTCCATTTCAGGAACCTCTAAGGTCTGTGTTGAAAAACTCAGCTGTTGCTCTGATGGGCTTGCCTTTCTAGATTCTTTTTCCTTCTTCTCTAACATCTCTTGGAATTCTCTCTCTGTTCTGAATTTCTGAGATTTTTCACTAGGATGTGTAATGAACAGGTTCTTTTCTGTCCTATCTGTTTGGAGTTTTAAATGCCTGCTTAACCTACATATCTAGCTCTTTTACTAGATTTGGAAAGTTTTCTACAAAAATTTTAGTGAATAAACTTTTTATAACATTAGACTGTCTCTACTCCTTCCTAAAAACCTATGATACTTTTTAAATTTGTTCTTTTCAAGTCATTTAAGGGCTCTTGGATCATTGTTTGTTTGGTGCTTGTTTGTTTGTCAGGATTACTGAGTAAATGACCTGCTGCATCAACCTTGTACTCAAGTCCTGATATCCTGTCTTCTGACTAATCTTGCACACTGACAACACTTCCAAGTGAATTTTTCACTTCTAGGATTTCTGCTTGATGCCTTGCCGTAACCTCTAATCCATTATTATTATTTTTTGTTTTGTTTTGTTCCTTTGGGACAGGGTCTTGCTACATGCAATGTATTAGCCATCATTACCCTTCTATCATATTGCTTTGGAATTTTTTTTGTTTGTTTCTTTTTCTTTAAAATTAAAAAAAAAAAAAAAAGACAACAAAACAATATGTAGCCCAGATCCTCCTGCCTCAGCCTCCCAAATGCTGAGGTTATAGGCATGTGCCACAAGGTCTGGTTTTTAATCTCTAATTTTTTACTGAAGTACTCATTCACACCTGTATTGTCTTCCTTGATTCATTTACCATGGTTGTTTTTTTTTTGTTTGTTTGTTTTTTTCAGTACTGGGGATTGAATCCAGAGTCTTTGTATTAAACTGTACCCTCAGCCCTTTCTATTTTTTACTTTGAGACAGCGTCTTGCTAAATTACCCAGATAAGGCATAAGTTTATGATCCTCCTGTTTCAGCTTCCCAAAGTTCTAGAATTGCAGGCATGTGCCATCGTGCCTGGCTTCAACTGCTTACTTGTATCTTATTTAAACACACTCATCTTTATGATTGATTCATTCAGCTACTTACTTACACCTTCTTTAAATTCACTAATCATTTTACTAATTGATTCATCCAGCTGCTTATCCCTTCTTTGATATCTTCAATCATTTTTACTATTTGTTTTCTTTTTGAATTCTTAGTCTAGAAATTCATCCTCTTCAGTCTCTGTGATATTTTTTTGAGGAGTTCTGCAAAAATAAATGACCTAACCAAAAAAAAAAAAAAAAAAAAAATGGGCAAATGAAGTGAATAGACACTCCTCAAAAGCAGAACTGCAAATAAACAATAAGGACATGAAAAAAATGTTCATCATCTTTTGCCGTTAGGTAAATGCAAATCAAAACAGCACTAAAATTCCATCTTACTCCAGTCAGAATGGCGATCATCAAGAACACAAAAGACAGCAAATGCAAATGAAGATGTGGGGAAAAGGGATCCTTCTGTTACCGGATAACTCTTTCTAAAAGTGGATCGCCAACTAAAGATGACTGGGTTCTGGATTGTTCACCTCTCCCTCTGGAGTTGGATTCCAGGTTCTTCTCATCTCAAACAAAGAATTGAACAAAATGAGCAAAAAGCAGTGGCCAAGTTTATTTGAGAAAGTAAAAGTGAAGAGTGAGGGAGAAACTATCTCTGAAGAGTGAGCTTGGAGCCAAGAAAAGGAGAAAAAGAAATAAAAGGACACCCTGGAGAAAGCATAGAGGAAGTCACAGTAGCAAGCTCTTCTTGATGTCTGTATCCTTTTAAACTGTTAAGATCTTGAGGAAACCCATGAGAACTTCTACATGGGGTCCTGAGAGGCGGTGCTGGGATCTGAAGCCTGAGGTTAATACCAGGTCTAGGCCATCATATTGAAAACCTGTTTGAGTCTGGGGAGAAGTCCATGGCAGGGCTTTAGGAGCTGTTCTCTGCAGGTGAACTGGGATCTTGTAATTAACAGGTCACACCTACTGCCCTGGACAGTTTTGCCACTGCCTCATCTGTCTCACATCTACATTGTTGTTGTGAATGTAAACTAGTTCAACAACTGTAGAGATAGAATGCAGATTCCTCAATAAGATAAAAGGAGAAATTCTGTTTGATTCAGCTATCTCTGTCCTGGGAATATCATCGAAATATATAAAGATATTGTACTTTAGTGAGACGTGTATACCCATGTTTATAGCAGTACAGTTCATGATAACTAATCTCTGGAAACAGCCTAGTTGCCCATCAATAGACTAATAGATAAAGATTATGTGGCACATATAATAAGGAATTAAAAATATTAGACACTCTCAATTTAAAAACCCAATAAAAAAATGGACATTTGAAGTAAAATAGAGATTTCTCAGATGAAAAAATACAAATGGCCAATAAATACAGGAGAAAAAGTTCAACATTGCTGATCATTTGACAAATGTAAATTAAAACAATACTCACTCCAGAAAGGATGTCTTTTCTTTTTTTTTTTTGTTTTTTTTTTCTCCAGTACCGGGAACTGAACTCACGACCTTGCGCTTGCCAGGCAGGCGCTTTTGCCGCTGAGCTAAATCCCCAGGCCCAGGATGTCTTTTCTTTAAGAAATCAAAGCTGGGTGTGGTACTGCACTCCATCTCACTCCAGAAAGGATGTCTTTTCTTTAAGAAATCAAAGCTGGGTGTGGTAGTGCACACCCGTAATCCTAACATTGGGGAAGCTGAGGCAAGAGGATTGCTGTGAGTTCGAGGCCAGCCTGGATTACATAATGATTTCAAGATCAGCTTGAACTGCATAGTGAGACCTTGCCTCAAAAAAAAAAAAAAAAAATTCAAATCATAAAAAATGCTGGAGAAGCTGTGGGGATGGGGTAGGTTGGAGTGGGGTGGGGCAGGGAAAGAACACTTCTTCATTGCTGGTGGGAGTGTAAACTGGTACAATCACTATGGAAATAAGTATGAAGACTTCTCAAAAAATTAAAATTTGGAATTCCATTTGACCCAGCTCTTTCTCGTGTAGGTATCTTCTTGAAAGAGTTAAAGATGTCATATTACAGTGATACATGCATACCCATGCTTATAGCAGCACAATTCATAATAGCTGTGTTGGGGCTGGGGATTTAGCTCAGTGGCACAGCACCTGCCTGACAAGCACAAGGTCATGAGTTTGATTCCTGGTACCAGAAAAAAACAAAACAAAACATAATAGCTGTGTTTTGGAAGCAGCTGTATGTCCATCAACAGATGAATGAATAAAGAGAAGGATATACCTGAGTTATTTGTAGGAAAATGGGTGCACCTTGAGACCATAATGTTAAATAAAGTAAATAAGACACACAAGCTTAAATATTGCATGGTTTCTCTTATATGAGCAACCCAGTATAGGGCCAGGTGTGGTGGCACATGCCTATAATTCCTTTGAGCTCAAGGCCAACCTGAACTACAAACAAAGTGAGACCCTGTTCCACAAAACAAAAAACAAATGAAAAGAACAAAGGATAAAAGTTTGAAAAGGTAAGAATGGAGAGAAATAGTCTTCCTTCCCAGTAGAGGACTCTTACCAGAGTATGTTTCTCCCTACCTCTGCGACCTAGAGAGAGCAGATATGTAAGACAATCAGGTTTTTTTTTTTTTCAATTTATAACTTCCTCTTATGGTCATTCTTCACTGTTTGTGGAACCAGGAGCTCTGCTCATATGCTCACAATAGGAAATAGGAAGACAGACTTTTTGGAGGTGGAGAAGGGATCAGTAAAGGTAAGTAGCTCTTCTCCAGGGACTGAGAGTGAGATATATATATATACAAAATTGAGTATTCACAATTGTTAAATTCTAAAATAAAGAGTACTATAGTTAAATTCTAAAATAAAAAAATACTATAGTAAAGAATACTAAAGAAAGAGGGAGTAGTTAACATTGCATAAGTGAGCCATAAAGAGGAAAAAAAGAGTTCCATTATACCTGAGCCTTGGGAAGGCTGGGGGAACTTTTACCAGGCAGGAAAAGAGGGCAAGGATATCATTGCCAAGATAGCAGAGTATAAAGGCAAAGGCTTGGAAGTATGCAGCTTTATAGGGTGGATAAGGTGGGTGCAGAAGATATTATCAGTGATAGAATAGCTCAGAAAATAGACCCAGATGGAAGGCAGACATTTCATCAGGGAAGGAAACTACTCAAAGGCAGCCAGGGAGGAACGGAGAGAGAAGGAAGCTCACAGAACACCTCTTTCCAGGGTAAAATCTGCTTGATTGCAGACATTTGTGTAGCCCTGGAATTTTTAAGCGAGCTTATGTCCCACAGGCTCAAGGTTGATGGATATGCATGAAAAAGTCTGGCAGTAAATACCCTCCCTTTGTTACTACGGAGTCGGGCCAGTTTTGGACAGTTAGTTTTCTGTACATTTTTACGTTAGACCAGAGAGACCATGGTCTTGATGTAACTTGGGACTCAGAAATTCCCAGCTCCTTATAGTAAAGACATCCATGAAAAACTGGGTTGAAATCAAGTGTAGTCATTTGTAGGAGAGAGGACTGCACCAAAAGAATATAAATAAAGCTCACTTTAAGTGTCAGTAGGGATGAGCAGGTTCACCTTACCAAGATGGTTGTCTGTATTCGGGCACAGCATGGCCACTAACAAGCTTGTAGGGGACTGTGCTAACCTTACTCAGCTGAGCACAGGGAGCAGACGAGGTCCCATCAGCAAGGCATTCACATCTTATTGTTTTCTTTTTTCTTTTTGAGACTCACTTTGTAGCCCAGGCTGGTGAGTAATCCTGCCTCACTCCTGCCCAGGAGGCTCCTGCCTCAGCCTCCCAAGTGCTGGGATTATAGGCATGTACCACCATACCTGGAAAGGCACTTACATTTAAAGCATTTATATATCATTTAGGGGACAATGTGGGCTTCTGAGCAATGGGTACTACACGGAACTTTTAGGAAGATTATTCTGTAGGAGTGAAGAACTTTGAGTTTCTAATTAATTTGCATTTTTGATTCCTGGGTCCTCATGAAGCAGATGAAAATTTTCATAAAACTTGTACCATATGCAGCCCCCCTGGACACCCATATATAAACTCTTTAATCTTTGCAACTGAGGTTCTGGAGTTTACAGCAAAGAGGAATGAGTTAAGGAAAAATGGCCCAGAGCCTAAAATGAGTAGCTGAAATCAGGCATTTTATCATCCCTGTGCCATGTGCAGTGGCTTTTTTGTTTTTCTTTTCTTCTCTCTCTCTTTTAAAATCTGTGCTTCAACCACAGGGGACAATCTGGTTCAGTCACCAGAAAGGATACCTTCAAAGAGTTTTCTTGGATAAGGTCCACTCACGTGGTCAGCTGTGACCTCATCTTACTGCTCCAAGGGCCTTGGTTTGGGGCTTGCTATCTGAGCTCTGGCTTGAAAAGGAAGCAGAGAGGCCCTTCTTTTGAATGCCTCCCATTCTGGAGAACACCAGAAACCTCCAGTTAGCTTGCTAAATGCTTTTTCAGATTTTTTTTTTCAATTTTACTTAATTTAGCCCATTGCCCTGCTAATTGTCAAGAGTGTGTCAGAGAAGGCCAAATGCTTGTAATCTTTTCACAAACAAACACAAAGTGGGAGGTTGGGTGCAGGGCTGGAAGAGTGGGGCTTTCTACTTTGCTGGCACAAAATCTGAAACTGTAAGGAAAGGATAGACATGGTAGTTCAGATTTTCCTACACCCGCTTGTGAACATGGTGTTTCTACCAGTGACCATAATATTTATCACTTGGAAATTTTAAGACTTCTTGTTCTTTGCTGTCTCTTCATCTGTGAAGCTGTTTAGGGTCTGTATTCTCTCATTTTCTCTTCCTCCTCCTTTTTTCCTTTTCCTTCTTTCTTTACTTTCCCCTTTCCCTTCCTCTTCCTTTCCCCCTCTGTGTTGGTTTGGGGTGGCTTATTTTGCAAGGGGAACAACATAATACAGGACACATACTTTATATGATTATTTATAAGTCACCCAAAGAACAGT
>NW_004955426.1:21318088-21320321 GCF_000276665.1 Chinchilla lanigera | reverse complement strand
GCTTCTTCTTCTCCAGGTCTGCCTCTTATGCTGCTGGCAACAGTCCTCAGGTGGGCTTCCCACACCCAGCACCACTCACTGAGTTCAGCTGGGGGTTATAAGTTGACCACCAGTTATCAATACACTACACCCTCCTTGTCCTCTTCCTTCTCCTTCTCCTTTTTCATCTTTCTCTTCTAAAACAGGGCTTTGCTATGTTGCCTGGGCTGGCCTTGAACTTGTGGGCTCAAGTGATCTTCCTACCTCAGCCTTCTGAGTAGCTGCAACTCTGAGGCATACCACTCTACCTGGCTTTTCTTTCCTTCTTTCTTTGTTTGATCTATCATGTGATTTATTGAATACTGTACTGACAGTGAAAAAGAAAATATAAGTACACACTTCTGCATGATGGTGAAGTGATGGAGACCACCACAAAGTGGCTCTGAGCAGGATTTAAAATTAATCAGTTGCTTTTCTGTTTACTTGTGAGTCTGTCCCAGGCCTAGGCCCCTTGTCTGGAGAAGGGCAGTGAATTCATAGTAAGTGAACCTCTATGAGGTCCTTGTCAAGGCCTATAGTGGCCTGTGAGGTTGTGGCGCCTCAAAGGACAAGAAGAGGCCAGAGCTGAGGATGGCTGGCTCCAACCCCAATTAACTAGATAGAGACGGTAGCTGCAGGGTCTCACCCCTTCCCTGAATATCAACCTGGAGATAAGGTAGTTCTCCTAATTAGCATAATTACTACTTGAGGAAGTCTTTGTACTGACTCTCCCCATGCTTTCCGCAGTATTCCCTTTCTTTGTTTGCAAATCAAATGAATACAGGCAGCCCAGAGAAGTTCTTGTGTCAGTCCCCAGAGAATCTCGAATTCTGCCTGAGGATTTTGATCCTTCTGGAGCCCTAAAATCATACCGCTTGTCTCTCTCATTTAAACCTTCACTGTCCACTCATTTGGGAAGTTGCAGGCCTGATTATTCTGTGATAGTGAAGTAGAAAAGTCATTACACAAATCTACCATAAATGGGGAATACCTTATACCAAGTAACAGGATTACTAATCCTTGATTCCTCTTTTTCAAAAAATTAATTAAATTCCTAAGTGAGAAGCCTGAGGTTGATGTCTGCAACCCCTGGGGAGGAGAAGCCATGGATCATGGTATCTTTCTCCTGTTGGGCTCAAGCAGGTATAGATACAAATTCAAGATCCCCATCTACTGTATTCACATCTGCCCCAGTAGCAAAGTGGCTCATGCAAAGTGTAAGAAGAATCTAAGAGAAGGCTGGGAGGGGTGAAGGGGCCAGGGCAGGTGTCCTGCTACACCCAGGAGTGAAGTGGTGCCCAGACTGAACCTGCTTCCCGAATAGGCCCCCTTTGGCAGAAACAACTTAATCCTCAATAAACCTGTGACTCACTCCTCTGAATAGGACACGTGGTATTTCAGCTGCAAATTCATCCTTTTGAAATGTAAGGTTTTTGTTTCTTTTTGAAATTTGAATTCTGAGATCAACTATGTAGACTAATCCTCATTTCATGTTCTGCTGCAAATTTTGAAGCTCAATTCATAATATCCACTTTCAGGATTAGATTTTTAAAACATACATAGTAGGTCTCATATTCATACTCTGTGTCCAGTATGTGGTATAGTGATTGGAGTACCTTTCTACCTTTCCAAAATAATTATTCAGTGAACAAATGGATATACTCATATAATGAGTGTGTGCCCGAGAGAATGATGCATTATTCCTATACAAACTTACCAAAGCAGAAAAGTTTTAGGAGACATCAGATCTCTAAAACCCACAGCAGGAAACCACTGAGGGACACCTCCCAGAGTTTCTGTAGGTATGCATTTGGAACACTTTGACAAGTGTGGTCATTGAGCTTCTATGTCAGAGTAGAGCAGAGAAGTAAGTTGGAGGCAGGGAGGTGGGGCACCGCTACAGAAAGGTTACTGATTTTTAAAAAGCCTAAAGTCTGATAAAAAGCAGGATTAATTTGAGCACAGGGTGGGAATGTGAGACTAGTGAAGGCAAGGGGGAATCCACCCTATAACTTTACAAGCACTGAGATCATCTCTGGATTTTTGTTTGTTAGCTTGTTTCTGTGTTGTTCTTTTTTTTTCTTTCTTTTTTGAGGTAAGATTGTACTATGTAGGGGCTGGGGATTTAGCTCAGCGGCAAAAAGTGCCTGCCTGGCAAGCGCAAGGTCGTGAGTTCGGTTCCCGGTACCGGAGAAAAACCAAAAAAAAAAAAAAA
>NW_004955426.1:21296324-21317988 GCF_000276665.1 Chinchilla lanigera | reverse complement strand
GTTCGGTTCCCGGTACCGGAGAAAAACCAAAAAAAAAAAAAAAAAAAAAAAAAAGATTGTACTATGTAGTTCAAGCAACGGCTGAACTCACAATGTAGCTCAGGCTAGCCTCAGACTTCAGTGATCCTACTGCCCCATCCTCCAGAATCCTGGGATTATAGGTGTGTGCCAACATACCCAGCTTTTTTGTTTGTTTGTTTTTGAGATCATCTCTATGTTATACTAAAATACGCTATTTGAACTGGTATTAGAATTTCAGCTATATGGAGGTTTTATTGATGTGAACTAGTTTATTTCCATCTGATCCTGGTGTAGATAGTAGTATTCCTTGGCATGTCAATTTTATTTTTTCTGAACACTTTAGGAACTCTCCTATTCTCTATGAATAAAGAACACCCAAACTCATTTTGCTGTTCTTCATAATACACAAAACAAGAGGTTACTTAGTGGCAAATTCTTGGTAATCCTCTTGAGAAGATGGCAATCCTCTCCTAATTTTACTTAGAACACACAGATCTTTATGCATGAGATATGATAAAATTGCCTTCAACCACAGAAATGGATAGTAGAGAAGAGAAACTAGTGACAAGAAATGAGCCTGAGGATGACAGGGATGCTGAATGCAGTTCATGTTATAACTAAGGAGGTGGAGAAATTTCTGATCATTTCACAGGAGAGACACGTAGAACTATGCAGCCTGAAAGAGGGTGAGGAAGTCTTACTCAGGCAAGGAGTGTCAGCTATTGGCAGCAGGAGCATGATCCTTCACCTTATTTTATTCTCATGACACATGGTAAAATATTCGCTTCAGATTTTTAGGGAAGGAGAAGAACTCTTCATGACTTGACA
Organism: Chinchilla lanigera; assembly: GCF_000276665.1. NCBI lineage: Eukaryota > Metazoa > Chordata > Mammalia > Rodentia > Chinchillidae > Chinchilla > Chinchilla lanigera. The sequence goes on along the minus strand of NW_004955426.1, from coordinate 21,317,139 downwards.
CGAAGAAGTTCCCATTACAGAATTTAGTATTTAAAGGCACATATGGATTTTTCTTCTCTCATACTTATTTTCAGCAGGCACATGGTTGTCTGGTTTGGGAGATGCCACTCAATTATCACCTAATGGGAAAATATATGCCAAGCACTAACTGTGTGGTGTGACTCACCATGGAACTGTTGTATTTAAATTATTATTAGGTTTAAATGAAAAGACAGAAAGGATGAAAAGGGAAGGTAAATATTTTAAGATCCAGTTATAGCTATTGTGAAAACAAGATTATAAAGAATACCAATACAATTTTAAACAGAAAAATTCAATTGTACAGAATGATTTTCCCATTGTTTATATCCTTTTCTAATCTTTGTCAGTATACCTGTACACCTATGTAGCTACAATCACAGTGTATGTGTACATTTGCAGCAACTCTTTTATGTTACAGAATATTCCACATAGGCTGCTGCTTTAAAAGTGTGTAAGGAAAAAAGAAAAAAGAAGATTTAGGTTTTTATATTACACTAGACATCAGCTTAATATACAGGTTGTCTAGAGAGTAAAACATAAAAACAAAACATTTGTTAAAAATAAAAATGGAAAAAAATCATGCCATTTTCAAAGGAACAAAAAATGTAAACTACCTAGGAATAAACTTAAAATGTATAGGTTCTATGTAAAGAAAATTAAATTTTTCCTTAAAGGACAAAAAGATGAACTGATTGAAATTAATACAGCAGGGTACAAAGTCAATACATAAAAATGAAAAGCATTCCTGTACATCAACAATGAGTCTGCTTTTTTCTGAAAATAGAAATCAGAAAAACAACACCACTTCCAATAGGTTCAAAAAATTAAACACCTAGGAGTTAACCTAACCAAGAAAACGAAAAACCTCTATAGTGAAAACTATAGTACTCTGAAAAAGATTGAAGAGGACATCAGCAAAGGGAAAGATATCCCTGGTTCCTCCTTGACAGGCAAAACCAATATTGTCAAAATGGCCATTTTACTGAAAATGATATATAGATTTAATGCAAATTCTAATAAGAATATAAACATTATTTTCTATTAGGAAAAAAATCCTAAAATTTATATAGGAACCAAAAGGAGGCTGGATACCCAAAGCAATCATGAGCAACAAGAGTAAAGCCAAAGGCATCACAGTTCTAATGTCAAGTTAGATTACAGAGCTACCAGCATAAAAACAGCACGTCCTGGTCCAAAAACAGACAGGTCGAGTAATGGAACAGAACTGAAGATGCAAGAACAACTGTAGGCCTTTTAGTAATTAGATCTTTGACAAAAGGGCCAAAAATATACATTGGAGAAGAGATAAGCTCTTTAACAAATGTGCGGGGAAAACTGGTTAATCGTGTGGGGAAGAATGGATCTAGATCCATGCATTTCAACTTGCACTAAAATTAAGTGAAAGTGGATCAAAGACTTTTATAGAAACAGAAACACCAAATCTGATGAAAGAAAAATTGGTAAAACTTTTGAAAACATAGGCATAGGCAAAGACTTTCTGAACAAAACCCCCCAAGTGCACAAAAAATAACACCAACACTCAACAAATGGGAATATACCAAATTAAAAAGCTTCTGCACAAAAAAGGGAATAACAGAGTGAAGAGGAAACCTGCACAATAGGAACTACATTTTGCCAACTACTCTTTGTGTTATTGGACATCTCCTTCTAAAAGTGGCTTGCCAAATAAATGTTACTGGGTTTTGGTTTGTTGGCCTCTCCTTCTGGAGTTAGATTCAAGGTTCTTCTCGTCTCAAACAAAGTATTGAGTAAAATGAACAAAAAACACTGGCAAAGGTAATCGAAAAAGTAAAAGAGTGAGGGAGAAACTAGCTTTGCATTGTGAACTTGGGCCAAGTAAAAGGAAAAAAGCAAGATAAAAGAACACCCTGGAGAAAGCAGGAGGGGGCTATCATAAGGAAAACCAGGATAGCAAGCTCTTCTGGGCATAGTGTTCTTTTATACTGTCCAAAACTCAAGGAAAGTTGTGGGAACTTCCACAAATGGGTCCTGACATGTGGTGCTCGCAATCCCACCCCAGGCTGACATCAGTCTAGGTCATCCTATTGAAAGCCTGCGCAAAATCCATGTGCAGGAGTTTCGGAACTGTTCTGGGCACGTGTTCTGGGATCTTGTAATTAACAGGTCACACCTACTTCCCCACCCAGGTCAGCTATGCCCTAATTGCCTATGTCAGTTGGACAGAGGACTATATCTAGAATATATAAGGAACGCAAAATAAAAGATGCAATCAAATACAGACAATTGAATGAATAGACACTTCTCAAAAGAAGTACAAGTGGCCAATGGATACATGAAAAAGTGTTCAGCTTCTTTGGCCACTAGAGAAATGCAAATCAAAGCAACACTGAGATTCTCTTTCAGTACAGAAAGAATGACTAGGGGGCTGGGGATACAGCTTAGTGGCATACAACCTGTCGGTCAAGCACAAGATCCTGAGTTCAATTTCCAGTACCAAAAAACAAAAGAAAAAAAAATGCAACCAGAAAGAATGGCTATCAACACACACACACACACACACACCAACCAAAAAACAAATGAACAAACAAAAGCAAAAATGAACAAACAAAAACAAAATGCCAGCAAGGTTGTGAGGAAAAAGATAATCTTTCTATTTTGTTGTTGGGAATATAAACTAGTACAACCATTATGGAAATCAGTATAGAGATTCCTAAAAAAAAAAAACTCTAAAAATAAATATTTCATTTGACCCAGCTATACCTCTTATGGGTATCTTCCTGAAACAGTAAAGACACCATATTCCAGTGATACCTATATGCCCATGTTAATAATAGCACAACTTATATAGCACAACTCATAACAGCTCAATCTTGGAAGCAAACTACATACCCATCAACAGAAGAATAGATAAAGAAAATGTATTTATACATACTAAAGTACTACCCAGTCATAAAGAAGAATATATATGCATTATTTGTAAGAAAATGGATGCACTTTAAGGCTGTAATGCTAAGTAAAATAAATTAGACACAAAAGGTTAAACATTGCATGTTTTTTTCATATGAGAAACCCAAATAAATAATTTAGGAGCAAAATAAAAGAAAGATAATAGGATACAGGCAGACAGATTTTGTAGATATGAGAAGAGGACCTGAGGTGGGGGGAGGCAAGAGGGAGAGGGAGGACGGAGAAGAAAAAAGGATGAAGATGCAATATGCATATGTACCAATTCTTCATGATGACTGTATTTAAAGAGAGGAGAAATAAGAAGAAAAAATATAGAGAAAGGTTTAATTTAGTAAAGATGTCAATTCTCCCCAAATATCTATAGCTGTTAACATTTTCAAACAAAATGCCAACAGAATTTCTGTTGGAATTTGAAAAGAAATGCTCTTAAAGTTCACAAGGGAGGATTACTATGGGAGGAAATGAATATATTACTGAAGAAAAAGGAATAAGAAATCTCTGTTGTATCAGAAATTATGTTATGTTACAATGCTACAGTCCATAAAATTGCATGGAACTGGCCCAGAAATGTAAATAGATAAATGGAAATCCAATAGATAATATAGAAGCAGACCCAAGAATATATGTTTGAATTTGGGGTATGATAAAAGGAACTTGATGACCACTTAAAAACGTTGTACCACTAGAACATATCTTAAAATATATTTCTATAGGAATAAAGATGAAATGTAAAAGAAAATGTTAAACACAAAAAGAAATATAGGTAAAGATTTAATGTTGGGATTAAAATCCATAAAGCACAAATCATACAGGGCAAGGCTTGAAGTTAAAATAGTCTATCTGAAGAGAGAAAGCAAAGCAAATGACTGAATAGGGGAAATGTCAATGTATGTGACAGAATGACAGACACAGAATTATTTTTCTTAATACATAAAGAGACCATAATAATAAATGAGATGACTCCAAAAAATCAAAGAACATGAACATGAAATTAATGAATTACTATAAAGTACATTTAAATTATGGATATTATAAATGTATTATAAATGTAAAAACAAAATGAATTGCTTGTCAACCCAGAGCCTTTGCACTGAGCTACCTATTGAGCCCTTTCTTTTTTATTTTGATACAGGATCTAAGTCATTCAGTTGTTCAGGATGGGTTAGAACCTGTGGTCCTCCTGCTCAGTATCCCACTCAGAGTGGTGAGTTTACAGGTCTGTGCCACCATGCCTAGATTGTCAAAGTTTTTAATTTATCTGTCTTAAAGAGTAAATATTCTGATGACGAGGATGTGGAGAAATATGAATTCTCATACACAACTCGTAGGAATGTAAAAACTAAAGTTTCTGGAAGGCAATTTTGTGATATGTTCCTTTAAAAGCCATAAATTAATAGATACTCATTGACCCAGAAGTTCACGTTGAGCAACCTATCTGGAGGAAATTGTTTAAAGGTGCAAAGATGTATGAATGGGATATTTACCTCCACCTCTGCTTTCACCCCGCCACTGTCTCCTTCTTTGCCTCATTTTTTTTTTAACAAAAATTGTTTCTTCCGTTATATCTTTATTCTGTAAGCTTTTTTCTATTTTTAAGTTTTTGTTTTATTTTTCTTTTAAAACATGCACAGGGGGTCAGGATTATCAGTATCGCAGTCTTCTGCTTCCACATCTCTGGCCACTGCAAGGTCTTTAAGAGCAGTGAGACACACGGAGCAGTCACCTCCATGACAATGGGGCTTATTCTGTGAGGCCTCCTGAAGAACCTCCTGAGCCTCTTCCTGTGGTGCTATCACGCTTCACAAATCTATCCATGGTGGTTTGCTTAGTTTGTTTCTCTTTCTCCATAGTTTTCCTTGTAAAGAGGTACCGTGAACATGCCTCTTTAGTATGAAAATCTTTCAGTTTTCAATTTTTTTTTGGAAACAGAGTCTCAGTACGTAACCCAGGCTGGCCTCAAACTCATGATTCTCTTGCCTCAGTCTCCCAAGTGCTGGGATTTCAGATGTGTGACAGCACATCTGGCTTGTTTTCAAACTTTTTAAGAAGCTCATTGAGGTCTAGAAAAGCTCCTGCTAAACCTTTCGCTGTGAATTTCCTTAGAGATTTTTCTTCCTCTCCGTTTGACTTTTTTCTTGCCTCTTCTTCAGCTGTGAATTCCCATTCCAATTCTAAGAAGCATTTCCTTAGGAAGCATGTTTAGGTGATCCTCAGCGTCATCCCCTCCACACCCAGGTTAAAATGGTTTCTCATCTCCACCACAGCCAGACCGATTCTGGCAACCGTCTCATCCTTGACAAGTCCTTTCAAGTCATGGATGAACCTTCTGAGTGCCTGCTTCCTGATACCATTCATTCACATCTTAGTGATATCAGCCCAGCCCAAGAAAGGTACTTGATACAATCACAGATGTTGTAATTCTTTCAGAATTTTTGCCTCAATTTCTAACCCACCTGGAAATTGTATAAAATAATTAATATCCTTAAAATTTTATTATGAAAAACTTTAAACAAACAGTAAAGTGGAGAGAATAAATCAATGCATGTCTACATGTCCACCACCTGCCCAGGTTTAATAATTGCTAATATTTTTCCATATTTCCTTTATTCCTTTCATTTGTCCATCCACTGTCTTTCTTCCTTTTATGTTTGCTAAGTCATTTACAACAAAATTTCACAAATTGTGACACTTCAAGCCTAAGTATGACAGTGTTCAACTCTAATAAACCAATGTTTTCCATAACAATGCCATAATTATACTAACAAAATTAGCTATAATTTCCTAATATCATCTTACATGAGTTCCATAATCAATTTTCACAGTTGTCTCTCAGTACCTTTATAGCTAGATTTTTTGAGTGATGAGCAATCAAAGATCATTGCATTGTTATATTTATATTTTTTTTCAGCACTGGTGATTTCAACCAGGACTTTTACACTGAGCTACATCCCTAGGTCTTTATTTCATTCTTTATTTTAAGGCAGGGTCTCACTAAGTTGCTAAGTTGGCCAGGCTGAACTTGAACTTGTTATCTGCCTGCCTCAGCCTTTCAGAGTGCTGGAATTTCAGGCATGCACCACGATGCCTGAGCATCTATTTTCTTTTCTTTTTTTTTTTGGTACCAGGAATCGAACTCAGAACCTTGCATCTGCCAGGCAGGCCCTTGTGCCACTGAGCTATATCCCCAGCCCTCTATTTTCTATTAATAGCAAAAGTGTAGAAACAAGCTAAAAAATCCAGTAGTACGGCAATAACTAAATTGTTATATTCACTGAAATGAAGAATTGAGTATCATTAAGCACGATAGCATGCAAATATATTTGAAAATCTGAAAAGTCATTTTGGATACGTTATTGATTGAAAAAGCAGATTTCCAAGTACAGAAAAAGTTTACTTGTGCATATTTGTGTGCAAATATATGTGTGGGGGCAGACACACACATATACACATGCACACATATGTGCATGCTCTTGGGAGAATACATACCAAAGTAGTTCTTTCTGCTTAATAATTTTATAAGTAATTCACTTTTGCCTTCATCTTGCTTATATATAGTATTTCATTATTCTTTATGTCCTCACTGGAGATGGGCTATAAACTCTCTTTACAAAAATATAAGCAGAGAATATTAAAAAAATAGCATTGTAATAGTACCACATACCTACTCATCTCCTTTCTTTATCCATTTCCTCTTTGTTACCTTTTTAGTCTCAGGCCATTAGATTTAAAGGTCACCAAAACTAGTATCTACATTTTGATAGATATTTTAAAAATCACCCTCCAAATAAAAAATTTCTACTCTGATGAACAATGACTGTGAATAATCTGGCTTTTAAATTCTGTATTTATTGATTTATAGTTCAGACTGAATATCTTTTCATTTGTTTACTGGCCACTGGTTTTTGTTTCTATGTAAGCTGATCATTCATTTCTTTTGTGTAATTTTTCAGTTGAACTGTTTGTCTTTTTCTGATTGGTTTTAAGAACTCTGTACAGTAAAAAAGTAGATCCTTTAGATCATTTGTTGCAGACTTTTCTTTCAAATTTTTTATCTTTTGTTTTTATTGTGACTTTTTGCTTTTGTCTTTACAGTCATGAGCTGCCGAACCAAGTCTTTGTCAACTAAATATATGATCCTTGTTCCATAGGATTTTCATGGAGCTGAAAAATTCCTATTGCCTAGTTTTTTTTCCTGAGCTGTTTATATACTTGGATGTGACTAGATGCATACTCAGCATTGTGCTATAGTTACTCACTATATTTGGTACAGTAAGAACCTGTGCACCCGAGGAATGATAGACTCTACTATGTATCCTGGGTATGTGTATAGGAGGCTACCATCTAGCTTTCTATAACTATATTCTATGTTTAATCAGTGACAAATATCTCGCAATAATGCATTTCTCAGAACATATCCCTGTCATGAAGCGATGTCTAATTGCATTTTGTTCTCCTTTTTTTAATGTTTAGAAGTCATCAATATTGTTACAGTCATGTGAGATTTTAAATTCCACAGGGCAGCCCCCGGTGCACAGGGAGCCACGGGCGGGGAGCGCCAGTCCTCCGGCTGGCTAGCTTCCTGCCTCGTAGGCCCCCTGAGGGAGGGCCTGCTGCGCATGGGGAGCCACGGGAGGGGAGCGCCAGTCCTCCGGCTGGCTAGCTTCCTGCCTCGTAGGCCCCCAGAGGGTAGCCCCCGGCCCACAGGGAGCCATGCGGCAGTGAGCGCTGTTGCGCGCTGGCCCTTAGGCCGGCCGCCGCTGCTCAATTGAGATCTATCATGACACAGAGAAACAATGACACAATTGGCCCACCATGCACCGGCTGTAGATGCCCACCTATGGACGTGTGTGAATCATTCAAACATGGAAAAACCCCTGGGAATACATTCCATACAACGGGCCACTCTTGCTCCTGCCATTGAGAACCAGAAAGGTCTAGAGTCAGCGGAGGAGCAGCTGCTGAACAGGGACTCAGAGAACGTGAGAATTCAGACTAAGCCCGAGGAGTCAGAGGTCCTGTGGACTGGGGTCATGGAGCTGCTCGGAAGCTGTAAACCAGGAGGACCTTGCACAATACCTGCAGAGATTCCCTGGAAGCCATTCTTCCCCTGACAGTACAGGCTGTGGTGGAGCTCCGCAGAAGTCTGCAGCAGGATTCCTTCTGCCTGTGCTGACAGTTGGGGAGAGGACACTAACTGGTTGTGGGGTCCCAATGTGATGGGAGGCTGGAGAGAAAATGCTACAAAAAATGGCTTTCACCCCAGACGGCTCACTTGATTTTTGATAACCCTTAGGCTGTAACTACTTGTTAGATCCTCTTGTGTATCTCTGTCTTCCTGAGAAACCACTTTGACGATACCACCATATATTACAGCAGTCATTGTTATTTTCCTAGAAATCTATCCATAACTCTGTAATGTTTGTATTGTTCCTATCCTATTACATAAATGGATCCATGTTTATTATTATGTGTTTCCTACAACAACCATTGAGAATTATTGAATGATTATTCAGTAGGTCACTCACGTATAGTTCTATTTATATTCTTTAGAAGCCACTTTGAAGATACCTAAATATAGTACAACAACTATTGATAATCTCCTACCTCTTTTGTCTGTAACTCACTATCATTTGTCTATTTGTTTTCCTGAGAAACTATCTTGTAGATAACAATATGTAAAACAATCACCATTGACAATTTCCTACCACTTTGTCTGTAATTTGGTAAGGCCCCCCCCATTATTATGTTATCCTTCTTTTACTCTTTAAAATAAAAAAAATTTAAAAAAAATAAATTCCACAGGGCAGAATTTTGTCATCACTATCTTCTCAGGGCTGGCGCTGGTAGCATTCAGAATCTTTTTTAGGTGAATGAGTGAATGGATTTACTAATATTCTCTTTCATGCCTTCTGGGTTTTCCATTCTTAATAAAACCCTAAGCTGGACATGGTGGTGTACACCTGTAATCCCAGCAGTCTGGGAGGCTAAGGCAGGAGGATTGTTGAGAGTTCGAGGAGAGTGTGGGCTATACAGGTGAGGTCAAGAGGCCAGCTGTTGGGAGTGGCTAAAGCTGGACAGTAATTACGTGTGCAGAACAAAGCCAGCCCAAGAACATGGGAGCTCCTTGAAGCATGTAAACAAGCCATTGTAGCTCGTTAACTGATTGCTGGGCAAAGAGGCTGAAATCAATCAACCTCTCGAGGGTATACATGAATGCTCTACTGTTCTTGGGCAGTTTCCCTTCTCTGCTCAGGAGAGACAGGACCTCCACCTGATCCCAGGTTTTTTTTTTTAATTTATTTTAAAAATAAAAGAAGGAAAACATTAACAAACAGACAATCATCTACAAAATAGCATAAGAACAATACAAGCAATACAGAGTTACAGACAAAGTGGTAGGAAATTAACAATGGTTGTTGTGTTACATATTGATATCTTCAAAGTGGTTTCTCAGGAAAACAAATAGAGACATGCAAGATAGATCAAATAAGTAATCATTAACTGTTCCTTTCAGGAAAGTGATAGAAGTCGGTAGTACAACTATGTTAGCTATTCTGTATATACATACATACATTGTTTCCCCTTCTTTCTTTTCTCTTTTCCAACACCCCAGTTGCTCTTTACTTTTGAGCATTTTCCTTTTGTTTCACAATGCCCATCATACCTCCTAATTTTTATTCACTTTTTCAGGTCCTTACACTAGTAAAACAATACATTGCTTACACATGGGTGTCTGATTTATTTCATTTATGAATATGGTCTCTAATTGTGACCATTTACCTGTAAAAGCCTCGCTTATCTTTTTTATAGCTGAGTAGTATTCCATTATATAAAAGTACCACAATTTTTTTTATCCGTTCCTCAGTGTATGGGTGTTTGGGTTGCTTCCACAGTTTAGCAATTACAAATTGTGTTGCTATAAACATGGGTGCACATATATCACTGTGATATGTTTTCAGATGCTCTGGGAAAATACTCAGAAGGGGAATAGCTGGGTTGAATGGGACCTCTAGACCTAGTTTGCTGAGGAATCTCCAAACTGATTTCCATAGTGATTTCACCAGTCTGCATTCCCACCAGCAGTGGAGAAGAGTTCCTACTTCACAGCCTCACCAGCGTTTGTTATTGGTTGATTTCTTGATGATAGCCATTTTTACTGGGGTGAGATGAAATCTCAATGTTTTAATTTGCATTTCTCAAATGACTAGTGATGTTGAACATTTTCTTATGAATTTATTTGCCATTTGTATTTCTTTGTCTGAGAAGTGTGTGTTCATCTCAGATGCTCATTTTTGGATTGAGTCTTTCAATTTGGGGGGGTTGATGTTTTTTAATTCTTTATATGTTCTAGATAGAAGACCTTTGTTCAAGGGACAGTCAGCTAAAATTTTTTCCCAACTTGTGAGTTTTCTTTTTATTCTGGTGGTGATTTGTTTAGATGTGCAGAAACTTTTCAGTAGGATGAGATCCCCATTGCTGATCCCAGCTTTTGTCTCTTGTCTATTTTTTCCTCATCTTCACCACTGTTCCTTCCCAGGGTACAGCAAGAACCAAATGGATCCTTACAGCCAGCCTGAACTACATAGTGAGACCTATCTAAAAAAGCAGAAGACCCCTTCCACTCTAAAATTACAAAAATAGTTTGCAAGTTCCTTTTGGGTGCGTCTGGGCTATTATCACGTGAGGATGAGGTTATTCTACACACAGCAAGCACAGAAATCATTTGACCATAAATTTGATCACATTCCTTTTCCATCATGGCTTCCCATCACACCAAGAATCAATTCTTACCGTGGCTTCCAAGGCCTAGCACCATGGCCTCTGCCTTCTCCTATGACACATCACCCATCACATTCTTCACTGCTCTCTGTGCTTTGCAACAGGAGTCTTGTCGCCCAGCTTGTTCTCATTACAGGATATTTGTACTTGTGGTTCTCCAACTTGAAACACTCTTCCTAGATCTCTGCATAACCCTCCCCTATCAGTTACTTCCTCCACAGAGGCCCTTTCTGACTTCTCATTCCTTGGTGGCACTAATTCTCCCACCCAACTACTGTTCATGGTACCTCTTTACTCTCAGCTTTGCTTTCTTGAAAACACTCACCATTACTTCCAATTTTATGATTTCTTGTCTATATGCATGGAGATATATTCTCCTTGTAGACAGGGACTTCATCAAAACCTAGAGCAATAGCTGTCATATAGGAAGTGTTAGTAAAAAGATTTGAATGAATCAGATTTTTTAAAGATAGGGTAATTAAATCATGGCATATCCATTTCACACACTGTTATGGTTTCAGTCTGGAATGTCCCCCAAATGCTCATGTGTTAAAGGCCTGTCCCCAATGCAGCACTATTCAGAGATAGGACTTTTGGGAAGTGATTAGCTTATGATTAATCCATTGATGGGTGCATAATTGAATGGGCTGTGGGGAGGTGGTGGAAACTGCAAGAGGTGTAGTTGGAGGAAGCAGGTGCATGGGCACATACTAGAGGTCTAGTATGTCCTTGTCTCTTTTCCTTTCTGACCACCATGATGTGAGCAGCTTTCCTCAATCATGCCTTCCACTGTGATGTTTCGACTTAATCACAGGTCTGACACAATGGATCTGGGTGAGCGTGGACAGAAACCATAGCCAAAATAAGTTCCTAGGTCTCCCTGCCAGGTGGCTCAGTGTTTTTGTTTGTTTGTTTGTTTATTTTAAAGAGGATAAAAAAATAACAAAATAAAAATAATAGACAAAAACAGAACAAAGCAAAAAGAATAGAATAATGCAGGGTTTCAAAACAAAATGATAGGAATTAACAGTAGTTGTTATATTACATATCGTTATCTTCAACAAAATTGCTCAGATTACCAGATGTAAGAATGCAAGATTGATCAAACCATTAAAGAAAATAAAAAAATGATAAAAAACATTAGAAATGATACAGAGTTTGACTAGACAAGATGGTAGGGTTTCACCAATGGTTATAATATTGCATATTGTTGTCTTCAAATTAGTTGCTCAGATTACCAGATAAACACTTGCAAAATTGGTAAAAAAATTAAGCATTAACTGTTCCTTTCAATAAGCCATTAGACATCAACAGTACAATTATCCCAGCTATCCTTCTATATACATATACATATATTTTTTCCCTTTGTTCTTTCTTTTTCTCCTTTCCTTCATCCCAGTTATTCCTTCTTTTGAGCAATTTCTTTCCTTTTCTTAATATCTGTTGTACGTTTTAGGTTTTATTTACTCTTTCAGGTTCTTATACTAGAGAGACAATATGATGTTTACACATGTGGGTCTGATTTATTTCACTGATGGGTATGGTCTCTAGTTGCATCTATTTACCTATAAAAGCCTCGAGTTTATCTTTATAGCTGTGTAGTACTCCATTGTATAAAAATATCACATCTTTTTTTATCCATTCCTCTGTTGATGGGAATTTGGGTTGTTTCCAAGATTTAGCTATGACAAATTGTGCTGCCATAAACACGGATTCACATATATCACTGTGGTATGATGCTTTTAATTCTTCTGGAAGATACCCAGAAGGGGAATGGCTGGATCAAAAGGGACCTCTAGTTGTAGTTTTGTAAGGAATCTCTGCACTGATTTCACCATTCTACACTCTGACCAATAGTAGAGAAGTGTTCCTTTTCCCAACAGGCTCTCCAGCATTTGTTATTGTTTGATTTCTTGATGATAGCAATTCTTTCTGGGGTGAGATGGAAACTCAGTGTTGTTTTAATTTGCATTTCTCAAATGACCAATGACATTGAACATTTTTTTCATATATTTACTTGCCATTAGTATTTCTTCATCTGAGAAGTGTGTATTCATCTCAGATGCCCATTTTTGGCTTGGGTCTTTGAATTTTGGGAGCCTTATTTTTTTAAATTCTTTGTATGTTCTAGATAGAAGTCCTTTACTGAGGGACACTTGGTTGAAATTTTTTCCCAATTCATGGTTTTCCTTTTTAATCTGTTGGTGATTTCTTTTGATGTGAAAAACCTTTTCAATTAGATGAAATCCCAGTTGTTGATTCTTTGAAGTATTTCCCGTGCAGTTTGGTTTTTGTTCATGAACTCTTCCTACTCCTGCATCTTCACGACTTCTACCTACTTTCTCTTCCAGTATATTTAGTGGTTCTGTTTTAATGTCTAGATCTTTGATCCATTTTGACTTGAGTTTAGTGTGTGGTGTTCGACATGGGTCTAGCTTTAGTCTTTGGCATGTGGAAAGCCAGTTTTTCTAGCACCATTTATTAAAGAGATTATCTTTCTTCCAGTAAACATGTTTGTCTCCTTTGTCAAAGATAAGGTGGCTGAGTGTGTAGTTGTGTCTGCATCTTCTAATCTGTTCCATTGATCCTCAGGTTTGTTTTTTTGCTAGTACCATGCTGATTTTATCACAGTAGTTTTGTAGTATAATTTCAAGTCAGGAATTGTGATGCCTCTTGCCTTTTCTCTGTTGCCCAGGATTGCTTTTGCTATTCTATCCCCCTTCTGGTTCCAGGTGAATTTTAGGAGTGTTTTTTCTGTGTGGTACACTAATGGCATTTTAACTGGGATTGCACTGAATCTGTACAGCAATTTTGGTAGTATGGCCATTTTCACAATGTTTGTTCTTCCTATCCATGAGCAAGGAATATCTTTCCATTTTCTGAAATCCTCTTCAATATCTTTTTTCAGAGTACTGTAATTTTCACTGTTCTTTTACTTTCTTTGTTAGATTGATTCCTAAGTATTTCATTTTTAGGTGCTATTATGAAAGGTATGGTTTCCCTAATTTCTCTCTCAGTCTGTTTGTTGTTTGTGTACAGGAATGCTATTGATTTTTGAGTGTTGACTTTATATCCAGCTATGCTATTGAATTTGGTAATTAAATCTATAAACCTTTTGGTGGAGTTTTTGAGGTCTTCTATGTAGCGTATCATGTCATCTGTGAATAATGATAATTTCACTTCTTTCTTTCCTATCCTATTCCTTTTATTTCTCTCTCTTGTCTAATTGCTCTGGCTGACATTTCCAGAACTATATTGAATAGGAGTGGTGATAGTGGACAGGTGGCTCAGTTTTGAACTGACTGTCTCAACAGGTGGCTTGAACTACTGGTAGTAAATGCATGACTGTCCCATTGGGAAGCTGGTGCTGCATCTCAACAGATCTTTGATTACAATAATCAAGGAAATGTGGTGAGTTTTGTTTTTTGATCCATTCTGTCAGTTTGTCTTTTGATTGGGGAAATTTCACAGGCCAGGTGTCATTATATTACAATTCCTTAAGGAGGACATTAAAGTGGCATAAAAATAGCAATACAGCCAATTTGTGGTGCAGCAGTTGTAAATGCATATGTTATACACCAGCAACAGAGCACTCATAAAATTTCCATGTTAGAATTTACAGAACTAATTATTGATAAAGATTAACCTGTGAAGAAATGCCACAGGTCCAAATTACTTGGAAAAACATTCACTTTGTAGACCCTTACTGAGGACCAGCAAGTACTTAGTTTACTTTTGGAGCAAAACCTAAATTAAGACATTTTATCTGAGTCATTTGTATTTTCTCTCCAAATTAAACTTTGAATCTTTGGTATTCTATTCATGTCTGTGGTCTCTGAGAGGAAGGATGAGTCTTCTCTCTTTTTTGTAATAGTTTGTCCACTTTGTTGATCTTTTCAAAGGACCAATTTTACTTTTATTGATGTTTCTCTACTTTTTCTACTCACTATTACCTTGGCCTCTAATCTTCATTATTTCCTTCCTATTTCCAATCACGTATTTAGCATAAGTACCTTACTTCTCTGTGATTTAGTTCCCCATTTGTAAATTAGACATAGTAATGTGGTCCAGTGACAGGGATTTTGTGAGGGTTAAATGAGGCAGCCTTATCATTTGATTCTAAGAATTGTCTAATTCTTTTTTTTATTTTAAAAAGAATAAAAAATAACAACTTTGTTATTGTCTAATTCTTTGATGATTTTTTCCATGACCCATTGATTATCAGAGTTTTGTTTTATTTCTGTGTATTTGCATAATTCCCGTGTTTTCTTTTGCTATTGATTTCTAGTTTCATTGGGTTAGGATCTGATACTATGTATGGGATAATTTTGATGCCTTTACATTTATTTAAGCATGTTTTATGGGCTAGTACATGATCTACTTTAGAAAAAGTTCCATGTAATGCTGAGAAGATTGTGTATTTTGTTTGGCAGAATACTTGGTAGCTATCTAAGTCCATTTATTAAAAGTTTTGGTTTAACTCGTATGTCTGTTGATTTTTGTGTCTAGTTGATCTATTTGTGATAATAGGGTATTGAGGTTGTCCACTATAATTGTGCTGATGTTTATCTGATCTTTTATGTCCAGTAGTGTTTGTTTTATGAAGTTGGGTGCACTATTTTTCAGTGCATATATATAATTGTTATCTCTTGCTGTTGAACTGTTCCATTCACCTATATGTAATGACTTTCTTTGCCTCTTCTGATCAGCTTGGCTTGAAGTCTACTTTGTCTGATAATCAGATAGCTGCTACTGCTTGTTTTGGGTTTCCCAATGCATGGACTATTGTTTCCTACTCCTTAACTTTTAGATTATGAATTTATTTATGGGTAAAATGTGTTATATATACAGCATATGGTTGGGTTTTGTTTTTTGATCCATTCTGTCAGTTTGTGTCTTTTGATTGGGGAATTAAGCCCAATCATATTGAAAGTAATTACCGAAAAGTATTGAATATTCTCAGGATTGCATTATTTTCCTGCTGTTGATATCCTTTTTCCCCCCTTCCGCTTAACTACTCATCCTGTCTGGTATATTTATTCTATTACACTTTTTAAAAACTATTGTTGGCTTCACTGTCTCTTCCTAGTGTATTGTTGAGAATGTTTTGGAGTGCTGGTTTGGTAGTCATCAATTTCTTCAAGTGCTCTTTGTCATAGAAATACCACCCCAGCTGGAATTATACTTCAGTGGCACAGCACCTGAAATACCAACCCCAATTGATATATTCTGTAAAACTATCAAGGTTGACAAGGTAGTCGACAAGGCTATATCAGTCTGGGGTTGGGGTTACTTTTCTCATTGCTGTAACAAAATATCCAACACTCAAGTGAAAGAATGGAAGTTTCACTTAGCTCACAGTGGGTAGAAGTTTCAGTTCATAGTTGTGTGTCTCCAAGGCAGGGTGGCATGGCAGAGGGGCATGACAGAGGAGAAATAGTTCAAGGAAGTCAGAAGGCAGCAAGGCAACAGGCAGCAGGCAGCAGGCAGCAGGCAGCAGGCAGCAAGCAACAAGCAACCTTCTATCCCTCTTTCTATCCCTTATATCCTGTCCAGGCTTCCCGCCCTTAGTGCAGCACCATGCACACCCAGGTTGGGACAGCCTTAATCCTAGCATGGTGCCATGAATCAATCCCAGCATCACATCCTTGATCCCAGTATCACACACCCTAGATTCAGCACCTTCAAAAAGCCCCACCTATGACCATATGAAGCTTTGAGGGGACATATAGATGCAGGCCAGAGTAGTTGGAAATTGTTTTTCTTATAAACACTTTATTCCTAGCTCTTCTGGCCTTTAAGGTATGTGCTGAGAAATCTATAATGCTAATGGGTTTACCTTTAAGTGATTCATTGCTTTTCTCTACCCACTTTTGGGATTCTGTTCTGGGATTTTGAGTATGATGTGTTATAGAAAGGTTCTTTTCTGATCATGGCTCTTTGAGGTTGTGTATGACTCATTTACCTGTATGTTAAAGTCATTTACCTTGTTTGGAAAGTTCTGAAGTATTTTTTTTTCCTTTTCTTTCTTTCTTTTTTTTAAGACAGGATCTCACTATTCAGTCCAGGTTGGACTCAAACTGTTGGAAATCCTCCTGTCTCAGCCTCCAGAGTGGTAGGATTACAGGTGTGTGCCACCACATTCAGCATAGCTATTATTTCTGTAAACACTTTTTTTTTTTTTTTTTTTTTTGCCATTTGTGCTGTGTTCTGATTTTTCACTAATTATAATTAATCTATCTTTTAGTTCGGACACTGTGTCCTCATGCTTTTCCTTCTGGTTGCTCATACTTTCAGTAGAGTTTTTATTATTTTGTTTACCTCATCTAGTTTTTTATTAGTGACTTCTCTGGACTTGCTGATTGTTTTGCTTATTAAGCCCATTACCTGTCTAGTGATATCATCTTTGAGCTAACTGATTCTGCTTTTTATTTAATCTTATCTTTTACTATTTCAAATAACCCAGTGTGTGTTGAGGTTTGTGGGTGCTTATAGTTGAATGACTTTGCTGCTATTATGGAAATCTCTTTAGTGCTTGTTTTTCAGTGTAGCACTTTGGCTCTGGCTAACTACAAACCTTTTGTTCTGGTCCATGTTTCTTTTTTATTTTTTTGTTTTCTTTCTTTCTTTCTTTCTTTCTTTCTTTCTTTCTTTCTTTCTTTCTTTCTTTCTTTCTTTTTTGAGACAGGGTCTTGCTACTTAGTCCAGGCTGGCCTTGAACTCATGGTGGTCCTCTTGCCTCGCCTCCTGATCTGTTCTATGTTTCAACTACCCCTCTTAATTTGGGAGGGGAAGATGCAATGTAGTTGTTCCAGCACCCCATTCTCAGGGAATGGACTGCAGTATTGTTAATGACAAAAGCAATCTGGATATTGGCAAACAGAAAAAAAAAACAAAACCTATAATAGCAATCACTCTGCTACCCTGCCAATAGCAACTGAGTCAATAAGATTAATATTATGCTCGCTTTGGTAGATGAGGGAAGCAATCGGGCCACTGATCTGTGCTGGATGTGTGCAACAGGGTGGGGTTCAAGAAGACTGCTAGAATTAATGCCAGCATGTTCAGACCTGGTGGGCCTAGATTCTCAGCACAAAGGGTGGGGTTTGGTGTCTTTCCTGGCCTGAATTTAATCTTCTCACTTGTTCTATGTCTAGCTCAAAACTCTCTCCTTGTCTTTCCTGTATCTCCCTCTCAGTCACTGTGGGAGGGTAACACTGGGAACCCTGAAGTAACATTGTTTTGTAGTTGTTCTGTGACTCAGTCTTAAGAAACGAACCCCTTCCTGAAATGGCTCCTCACTAAACACTCTCTGGCAATCTGGTGGGCACTGTACTATTTTTCTTCTCTAACTCTTACCTGCCATGTGAAAGAGTTACTTATGGAGTAAAAACCCACCCTGTTTTGCAGTTTATAATAGCCCTGGGGTTTCTTGGGGCTAGTGCTGCTGGCTTGGTTTTGACTGTTCCTTCTCCCTGGAGCTCCTGACACTGTGTCTTACTGTGTGTCTGTGAGATACGTTTCCCTATCTGGGATCCAGAGTGAACTTTTTAGACTGCTTCACTCTTCTCTGTGTTGTGCCTTGTTTCTGCATCCTTGCTGCAGTTTTTAATTTTCCTGTCAGCATCCTCCCAATTTCTGAAGATTGACTTCTTTTTTTCTTTTCACCACATTGTTATTTTCCAGATGTCTGGATTCCAGGTCCCAAAGAGGGTGTACTTTGGTGCTGATTGCTACTTTGCCATTTTCAGTCCCTATCACCTAACAGCTTATTTAACTGTGACTTTATCGCTGATGAATATATCACCTCATGATCTAAGCGTTGTTCGAAGTCCTCACCTCTGACTACAAGAGATTTCTGGACATTTTATAATATTTTATTTTATTTTATTTTATTTTTGAGACAGAGTCTTACTGTGTAGTTAGGCTGGTCTTAGGCTCTGGGAGGTATTTTAGATCTAAACTACAACACTTACCCTACAAATGGCCTGGGCAGAATATAAGAAATCTCCATAACATGTATGAAGGGAAGCACCACAGATGCAAAGTGAGTCTGAGCCCCCCTGAGTCCAGCACAACGATAGCTGAAACCAGACGTGGAGGGACAGGTACAGTGTCGGGCTCAGAGGCGGCTGCTGCACACATTTCCCCTTGCAGGTCCACAGTTCCAATATCCCTATATACTTTATCCTGCAACCTAGGCTGTAAAGGTGATAACCCTCAGCACCAAGAAAATTAACTGAAGTTCCCTTCCTTTGGCTTACCGGGTGGCAGCAGTGAGAGAAATCTGGTGGTCTACTGTGGATAACGTCCTTGGTCATAGGATTACAGGTGAAAAATTCCAGGCCCACAGTGGTATCCTTATGGAAAGAAATTCCTCTTTGGCTCAGACTAGCTGGCGTGGGTTCAGAAAGTGCAGCTGGAAACAGACTGATGTGACTTCCATGATGCTGGGTAAGTGATATTTTGCTTGATAATATTTGTTTTTTGTTACTACAAGAAATTAACACCAGATAAATCCAAGCAGTAATAAACCTTAAGGTTATCTGTATAGAGCAAAGTGTCAAGAGCTGCACAAAATATTAAAACTTCAGATTTTCTTTAAAACTAAGAACCTGAACTGCCCCTGCAGCCACGTATTCTAAGAGAAACAAGTGTGGTCCTGCCCCACAAAGACTTTTACTTACATTAATTCTTTGTGCTCCTGGCTCTCAACTCAAGCATTTTCCTGATGAAATGAACGGACAAAGAGAGTTTAAAAATGGCCTTTGCACTGGGGAAGCACCCATAGTGGGCTTCAGGGCTTTTGCCTGGAAGTGGCCCCTGCATGGCAGGAAGTTTCTTTCCCTTTCTTGGTTCCCCCCAAACTCCAGATTCGGTCAAATTTATTTCTCCTTGGGGACTTTCACGTTCTGCTTAATGAAACTGGTGGCTGCTGAGTGTGTGATTGACACTCGGTTATGTACAGCTTGTATTCATCTTCCTGAGAAAGGACATTGTACAAGAAAGGATTGCCAAGGGCAACCGTGGTGGCATTTCTGAGAGAGAAGCAGCATTCTCAGCAGTGGGAGGAAACACCAACCACTGACAAGCGGATGGAGAGTGGCCCGAGGCACCACTCCTAAAGGAATTAAAATATTCCTGTGTAGAGAGAGTTGGATTCTTTCCTAGCCTCCCATCAGACCTGCTTGCTTTTTACCCACCCGCAGTTCTGATTTCCATGACACCGGAGCCAAATCTAGGCTGGAGGGAAAGACTTGAAGAGTAAAATCCAATCAGTTGCAAATGAGTTACAACATCTCAATTCCCTTAAAGGAGCAAACAACACTCTGCTGGCAGCTTTAGGCACCCAAACTAATCCTCTCATTGGAGTCCCCCAGCTAAGAAGCACAATCTTTGGTCTGCCTATAGCAAGGTCCTAAGCAATGCCCTGGGAGGCTCAGCCAGCACACAGTGACTTGGAATAGAGCTCGCCAGGCGTGTGGCCTGGTCGGGATGGGGTAACTGGCAAGCTGGCTGGAGTCAGCTCTTCTGCTTCGGGCCAGTGAATATTTATGTTAGGCCAGGAGTAAAGAAAATGGGTTTCCCTCATTTTGTGTCCAGTGTATTGCCTGGGCAGAGGGTAGACAAGAAAGGCAGTTGTTTTGTGTTGGTGGCACTTGTGGTAGCTCCAGCCAAGCTGTGGGCCATGTCCCCGCTTCCGCCCCAGCCCCAGCCCCAGCCCCAGCCCTACCCCACCCCCATTTCCTCTTCACAGCAGAACTCTGGCACTGAGCCTAAACATACGCATGACAGAACAGAGCGCCTTGCTTCAGGTGGGCCTTGTTTTCAATATGTGTGAATAGTTCTTCTCATCCACATTTTGTTTATTTGTAGTGCTGGCATCAAACTCGGGACTTTACATGTGTTAGGCAAGTGCTATACAGCTAAGCTACATTCTCAACACCAAATCCAAACTTCAAAAACAGGTAAGAGGGGCTGGGGATTTAGCTCAGCGGCAAAAGCGCCTGCCTGGCAAGCGTAAGGTCGTGAGTTCGGTTCCCGGTACCGGAGAAAAACCAAAAAA
>NW_004955426.1:21229027-21296224 GCF_000276665.1 Chinchilla lanigera | reverse complement strand
AAAAAAAAAAAAAAAAAAAAAAAAAAAAAAAAAACAGGTAAGAGTCATGCTTTGTAGAACAGCCTTCCAAACCGAAATAAAAAATAAACAAACCAACTTTGTTGAGATATAATTGATGTAAAATAAATTGCACTTATTTAAAAATGTATAATTTAATGTGTTTCGATATATGTAGTCCCCACTGAAGTCATCACTATGATCAGGATAATGGACACATTCATTCCTTTTCTCCCCAAGGACTCTTCTTACCCCCTTTATCACCCGTTGCTCTGCCCTATTCCTGCCCTGTCCTGACCCCATCTTCACCATCCCTACACAACCACTGATCTTCTCGTAATAAGTCAGTGGTCATTTTCTAGAAGCTTATAGGAATGCAATCATACAATGTATACTCTTTTTTCAACTGACTCTTTTTACTTACTTGCATAATTACTTTGAGATTCATTTATGTTGAGTGACCTATATTAGTTTGTATCTTTTAAAGAATTGGTCCATTTTATCGAGGTTATCGAAATTTATTGGCACAAAGTTGCTCAAAATATTTCCTTATTATTCTTTTAGTACCTGTAGAATTTGAAATATAGTTAACTCTTTTATTCCTAATGTTAATATTATTTGCTTTCTCTAATTCCCCCTAATCTTTCTGGACAGGGATTCATCAATTTTACTATTTATTCATCTATTATAGTAATCCTAAACAAGGAGCTTTTGCCTTCATTGATGTTCTCTATTGTCTTTCTGTTGTCTATTTGTTGATTTTTGCTCTGATATCTATTACTATTTCTTTTGGCTTTCCTTCTTTGGCTTAATTTGTTCTTTTCTTTTTCAGTTTCTTAAGAAGCTGAAGGTATTGACTTGAGAACTTTCTTCCTTCTTATAAAGGGAGCAGCTGCTGTGTTTCCCTCCTTGTAGCTTCCGGAGGCCTTGGCTCGTGGCCTCTTCCTCTCCATTTAAAGCAAGCCACACAGCCTCATGTCAAGGGATTCACAGGAGACCTCAGAGTGGCAATTACAGTGTGACAGTTCTGTGGTCCGAAAGGTACTACATTATACACACTAAGGTAGCTGGGGATATTCAACTTGGACAACCAAAGATTCCATAGAGCAAGCCAATTATATTGAGTTACATGAAGAGCTTTGAAATAAAGGGTGGAAGTATGTGAAATGGATGGTTAGCAAGATCTCTTTCTACCCTCATGTGAATGCTGCATCTATGCCAGATGTGACCCTCAGTTAGTGTGAAAGGAATTGTTGATAAGGACAAATCTTATGTATGCCTCACCAACAGCCATTCTGCCTGAGAAAAGAAAACCAAAATGCACAGGTACAAAGGGCAAAATAGCCTATTCTTCGGCATAGAGCTGAGGAGGATCCTTTAGGGTTTCCGTACCAGTGTCCTGTCCATATCCTTGCTGGCCTTGTCATTGTGTGTCAGACTTCTCACTTTCTGGGGCTTTCTCTCAGCAGGTGAGAAGTATCTGAGGATTACCTCTGTCTCCAGCAGCCAGCCATCCTCACTCAGTGATGATGAAAGGCCTTCAGCTCCCTTTCCACTTGGGTTTGCTAACTTCAAAACACCTACCGTAATGGGCTACTACAAAGCGGGCTTAGCTACAGTTACTCATAGAAAAAAGTGGCTTTGCCCTACACTATTTATTCTCTGTCTTTTCTTTCCTCAATCATCACTTCTCCTTTCTTCTAGTGTTTCTTAGAATTACCTTTTCCAAACGCCTTGTACTTGAGTCCTAATCTCAGGCTCTGCAAACATGAAGCAGGTAAAGAGATGAGGATACAGATATACTGAAAACCACATTGGATGTATTGTCTCATTATAACAACAACATCAAAAAGAAAGTTGAAAATCACCTCATTTGAAGCTCTGGAGCTAACCTCTAATGGGGTTTCTGGCAAGAAGAATTATTTTTAAACATCCCTTACTTAAGATAAGGATGTGAGACTGTCAATGTCCCTGAAATGCTTGCTCAGAAACAGAGAACGCTTGCTTTGACAGCCCTGTCAGCACCGCTAAGAATTCGGAGGTCTTCCATGGTTCCAGCCTTGTGCTTTATTTACTGGCAATGCATTTTAGACTTGCCAGGACTCCTGGGGTTGCCATAGTACTTATAAACAAACTTTGTTGTCAACAGACTCTGGGATGGTATCACAATGCAAAGGAAGTTTGGGGGAGGCAGGGTGCCCTTGCTGGGAAGACCTGAAAAATGACATCTTGAAAAGGTCACAGAACACGAAACAATGGAACTGCCTCCCTTGCAGATTGGGATCAGCCTTGTGTATTCACTCCACTTCTCCCTTCGTCTTCCAGGATCTCTCTTTCCTCCCTGAAGAGGAGGAAGATGCTGAAACCATGTGAGGAAATTTCACTGGTGTGTAGTTGGTGTGGTTAGTCAGAGTCTCCTTTCCTGGTTTCTGAGGGAGGAAAGTGAAGCAGGGCCATTTCACATTGCTTCAGTCACCCTGGCCAAAGCTGCTGAGTAGCTCAAAACTGCCTGCCATTTGGTCTCCTCGGAAAGGTACTTATTCCACAAAAGCTTGCAGAATACCTACAAAATGCTAATCTCTGTGCCAGGGGATAGGGAATATAACAGTGAGGAAGGTGCAACTCCTGTCCTCAAGAGACCACTGTCCAGTGGTGGTGGGGTGAGGTAGACTACAGGGCAATAAAGACAACAATAGTGATTATAGTAGTTTTGTTTTGTTTGCTTTGTTTTGAGTCAGGATCCCAGGCTGGACTCAAATTCAGAGCAATTCTCCTGCCTTATCCTCCCAAGTTCTGCGATTCTAGGCATTCACCACCATGCCCTACAATGTGGTTGTACTAGGGACACTGGTCAACAGAGGGGAGTGGTTAACCTGGGGGCAGGGTGAGTTCTTTTTGAAGGGCAGGAGGGACCACTGCTCATAGAATTTGTTGAGCATTTACTATGTGTAAGCGCCATTCTAAGCACATACCTGTATTACTTAGTATAAAAACTTACAGGGTTATCCCTAGATGAGTAAACTAACTAGATGAGGGAAGCTAACTAATGTCTTCAAGTTGATCCACGATTCAACATCCTGGAGCACACAGTGTTAATGACTGTGTAGTATTGTAGGGAACTGTTTTTAGTAAAGCTGCTTCAGAGCCAAGAGAAGGAAAATAGGTGTGGACTCATGATCTGTATCCTTAGTGATCTTCAGATGCTCACATAGAGTACAGACTAGAGACAAAGACATGAGATCAGGAGTCAGGACTTCCCAGAAATCCTGCAGTTCCCATAAATGAAATGACCACAAATTTCCTGGTTCAAGTTACTGTACTTCTAGAGACCACTGAGAACTTTCTCTCCTGCCACAGATGGTGGCTATATTTCAGCGGAGCAACCAGGGGTTTATAATGAGACAAAAATCCTGATAGAATAATGAGCTATAATTTTTAAATTAAAAATTCCAGAACCAAATTACTATCTTGAACTTAAAAAAGGAGAGATTTGACAGTTTGGGAGAAGAACCCCAACATAAATTTTATACTACGTAGAGCTGGAGGATATTGTTTTGAAAAAGAGAATATGCCCGGAGAAAGTGAGCATATATGGCTAACTCAGAATGATTTCCTGGGAATGGGAAATGGGGTGGACTAGGCAGGAAGAATTTTGATAAAAATGAGCAAAAAGGAGAGAGAAACATGGGCTGTCTGTGTGTAGGTGGTATGGAATGTAATTGAGGAGGGTTTGATTGCAACGAGGCCCTGGGCCAGTGTGGGAAAGGACTTCCTCCCCCAGGACCAAAGTAGAGCTAAAGGCATGACCTCAGCCTTTGCTGGATATATGGAAGTCAGCTGTGCTGGCTAGAGGGACATTAGCCTGGAGGGTCAGGTCTCCAGTAGGGCCTGTGGCCTGGCAGGAGGAGGGAAGATGAGGAGTAGCTAGGTGATCCTGTATAAATGCTATAAACTAAAGCCAGGCTACTGAGTCAGGCACCACAGCACTCAGCTGTCCTCACCATGGGGTTTTCCCACCCATTGGAAGGGTCCCACTGAGACTTTGTACTGACAGTGTATTGAATCTAAAAAGACCAGATCCAGAGAAGAAAGGAAGATGAGAAATTACTCATGCTCATCAACATGCTCATCAGCAGAGGATCCCTTCTTACCACCTTCCTTCTCTCCTTTCATTAAGAAAAAAAAAATAAAGAATATATTACATAGTTTAAAGATTCACAGAGACCTATAGATCAATGAGGTTTTTTTTTTTTTTTTAACGAGAAAAGCAACAAATTGCAGAGAAATTGTTAGGAGAGGCTTTGGCAGTCTCATTGTAAAACATATTTTCAACTATTCCTACTTATTTCAGCTATTACATTCAGCCACTAATTCTAGAGGTACTTATGCCTGCTAATTTCTAAACCTTGTGAGGATTTCTTGCTGCAAGTCAAATTGCCTTACGTACTTGTATAAGTTCATTTGCTATTGCTATTGCAAGATACCTGAGGCTGGGTAACTCAGAAAGAGAAGAAGTTTGTTTAACTTACAGCTCTGAAAGATAGAAGACCAAATATGTTACTGGCTCAGGAGGACCCCATGACTATGCCACGTTATGGTGAATGGCATGGCAGGAAAGCATAAAAGAGGAAGATCACATGTGGAAACAGGAAGCCAGAGAACTCAGAGGAATCTGCTCTCTTTTGATAATAACTCACTGTCTTGGGAATAAACTGGGGTCCAGTGAGAACTGTATTAGTACCTTCACAGGGGTGATGTCCCCAATGATTCAGTCACCTTCCACTGGGCTTCACCCATTAAAGTGTCCTTGGCATCTCTCAACATTGCCACACTAAGGACCATTCTTCTTGCATGTAAGCCCTTGGGGCCACTCAAACAGTACCCAAACTGTAATAGAATACATTCATGTGTTTTTGTCTTTTTTCTTTTTGCTCATGATGCCTTCTTTCATAACAAGAAACTTTTTAGATTTGTGACTTAAAATAATAACCTCATTAGTAGCATTTTTAGTGGTGTTCTGAGAGGGGAAGAGTAGAGTATTAGCAGAAGTCACCATCCTCCACTTTTGGTTGGTGGACATGGTAAGTTAATTGTGAGAGTCAATACAGGTAAGACATAAGTACAGTTGGAGTCTCATTAGTGAGTCTCTCTGTCTGTCCGCTGGCATCTTAGGATGGTCCAGTTCCCCATGCTCAGGAATTCATGGAAGTAGAATATTCTTAACTGATCTTGGTTTAAGAGAGATATTAAAGCAGATGGAGGGGAGGAAGGCAGAGAACTTTACACTTTGATCTTTGTGGTGGAAATGGTGAGCTCACAGGCCTTCTTATATTTTGGAGCAAGCTTTTCTCCACTATTTTTTTGGACTCATAATCTAGAATTCATAACATCAAAGGAACAAGTCAGAGGTCCTCCAGGGGCAAAGCAATCCACTGAATACATGCCTCTAGTGGAGGGAAGTAGTCCATTGCAGGGGCCCAACCTGCGAACTTGTACATGGCCAAGGGCCAGCAAAGAGGAAGCAAAAAGAGACACAGAATAGGTTAAAATGTGGGGGACCTGGGCCTCCTGTCTCCCTTCAACAAAGAGCCCCAAGAGACTGGTGCACACTGAGTGATTCACTCAGAGTGGGCACAAGCAGTAAAATAGGATTCATCTGTCTCCAACCATCCATGGAGCATATTGGAGAGAGCAACAGGATCCAGCTGCATTTATTAATTTTCCCTGAAATGTGTCAGCACGGACTTATGCTGCCTTTCTCTCTAGAGCTCACAGAAAAGGCCAGCTGGGCTTAATCTTCCTGTTGGGTCTCCCACAGCCAAATAGAATCTCCTACCTACATTAGTAAGCTGACCCTCTGTTATTCCTTAGGGAGATGCCAAGGAAAGTTGTTAAGGAGGTAATATAGTTTTCTTTTTCTTGTTTAAAATTTAACTTAATTTTATTAGCTCATGTGTGTAGTACATAATGTTTACATTCCTTGTGGGAAGTTGGTACATGTATATAACACAGCTTAATTTCTTTTCATCACCTTTTTCTTCGTTCCCTGTCTTCTCCAGCCATCTCTTGATCCCCTAGCTCTTTTCTCTCTTTTTTGTTCATGTTTTCAGTGCATAATGTTAACATTCCTGTGTAGAGTTGGTACATATACATAACACGTCCCAAGTCCCTTTTATGTATCCCCTGTCCCTTCCCTTCCTCCCACTCCCCTCCATTTCTTGACCTCCTCCCCGTTTGAGAAAGATCTATTTCCCTACTTCCTACCTATTATCTATCTGTTATGGTTGATACATTGTGTCAACTTGGGGAATCTAGAGGTTTGGCTAAGTGACTCAGCAGTTCTACATCCTGGGGTGAAAAGGACATGCCCTTATGGCTCTAGGATGTTGTTCATTGTGTCATTGTGTCAATGTGAGAAGTTTAGAAGGTTAACTAAGTGATTCAGCAGGAGGCTAGGGTCCTTACTTTGTCCACATTCTCAGTGTGTGGAAGAGGAGGGCACAGAGATGGTGTGGGCATGGGTGGATAGCCAGAATACAACATAAGAGAGGAAAAGAGGCTTGTTTCCCCCTTTTGCTCTTGTTGCTTTTGCTGTCTCCTGCTGCCTGAAACTGTTGCCCCTGTGCCCTGCCTCCCTGCCTTGGAACCAGCTGAGTATGGACTGAAACCTCCACAAACTGGGAGCTAAATAAACCTTTCCTTCCTTAATTTTGGGCATCGGGTATTTTGTCTGAGCAACAAGAGAAAAGTAACCAAGATAGCCTGCTTCCAAGATTTAGCTTTTATGAATTGTGCTGCCTTAAATATGGGTATACATGTATCACTGTTACGTAATATCTTTAACTTTTTTGAGAAGATATGTAAAAAAGGAATAGCTGGGTCAGATGGAATTTCTATTTTCATTTTTTTAAAAGGAATCTTCACACTGATGTCCAGAGTGGTGGTACTAGTTTACATTCCCAACAGTGTAGAAGGATTTTTATTTCCTCTGCTGCCACTCCTGCATTTGTTATTACTTGATGTCTTGATGATGGCCATTTTTTCTGAAGTAAGGTGGAATCATAGTGTTGTTTTAATTTGCATTTTTTAATGGTCAGAGATGTTGAGTATTTCTTTACGTATTTATTGTTATTTGTATTTCTCCTCTGAAGTGTTCATTAATTTCAGTCACCCATTTTTTGATTGGTTTTTTTATTTGTGGGGGTCACTTTTTTGAGCTCTTTATATAGTCTAGATTTGCATTTTGGACTCACTGGCAAAATTATTTTTCCATTCAGTAAATTTCCTTTTAACTCTGTTCATTATTTCTTTTGCATGCAGAAGTTTTTTTAAAATTTGATATAATCTCATTTATTGATCCTTGGAACTATTTCCTGTGCAACTTGCATTCTGTTCAAACAGTCCTTGCCAGTGCCTATGACTTTTGCCTGTCTTGTCTTTGAGCAGGTTAAGTGTTTCTGTTTTGACATTTAGTTTTTGATCCCTTTTGATTTTAGTTTAATATGTGGTGAGAGATATGGGTCTAGATTTAATCTTCTGCATACATATAGCCAGGTTTCTCAACATATTTAATAAAAAGATTGTCTTTCCTCCAGTGTGTATTTTTGGTCTCTTTGTCAAAGATCAAACAGTTCAATGTACTTGGGGTTGTTTCTGTGTCTTTTATTCTGTTTCACTGATCCTCATGTCTGTTTTTGCGCCAGTACCTTGCTGCTTTTATAACTGTAACTTTGTAATATCACGTCAGGTCCAGGATGGTGATGCCTCTCACTTGCACTTTTACCAAGGATTGCTTTGATCTATTCTGGATCTCTTGAGGTTCCATATGAATTTTAGAATTATTTTCTCCATTTCTGTGAAGAATGCTGTTGGAGTTTTGATTGGGATTGCATTAAATCTGTATATCAATTTTTTTTTTTTTTGTCTTCTTGAGACAGGGTCTCACTATGCAATTCAGGCTGGCCTTGAACTCACTTTGTAACCCAGGTTGACCTTGAACTCACAGTGGTCCTCCTGCTTCAGGCTCCTGGATTCTGGGATTACAGGCATGTGCCACCATGCCTGGCTGTATATCAGTTTTGGACATATGGCCATTTTGACTCTATTGGTTCTACCTATCCAAGAACAAGGGATATAATTCCATTTTCTGATGTCCTCTTTGATTTCATTTTTCAGAGTACTCTAGTTTTTGTTATAGACATCATCCTCTTCCTAGTTAAGTTAATTTCTAAGTATTGAAATTTTCTTGGTAATATTATTAAAAGTACATTTTCTAGTTTCTTTCTCAATAGGTTCATTATTAGTGTGCAGGAACATTACTGATCTTTGTGTGTTGATTTTTATTGAGTTAATAATATCCCTTAGTTATTGTGGGCTGACCAGGTCCACAATTTCCCAAATGAGTATATGGTGAAGGCTAAATAAAAGAGACAAATAGAATGATTTCTGGGCTCCAGGAGGAGCAAAACCCGCTACAGAATTTGAGATTCTCTTGGGGCTAAGACCATGACCTTCTCTGGGTGGCCCATGTTTATTTAGTTATCAGAAGAAGGGAGAGGAGTACTCAAGAAGGACAGAACCACTCAAGGACTTCTCCAAGTAAGGTATTAAGTTAATCCACCCAGGAGTGAGACACATGAGGCTACAGTCTTTATGTAGTTGAGGTTGGATCCAGGTGTCCTTGGCTATGACTTTGTCTTAGGCTTTGAGGCTTCACAGCTTTACTCACCATTACAAGCCTCAGTAGGGATCAGTGACTCACAGAGGTTCACTTACTATGACTACCCATCTCCAGACAAATGGCCTAGGCCTTAGACAGATTCACAAGTAAACATGAAAAGCCAATTGGTTAATTTAAATCCTGATTTGGGCTGCTTCTTAGTAGTTTCCATGAGATTTTGTATCCTGCTACATTGCTAAATTTGGTTATTAGTTCTGAGATTATTTTTGTGGATTTTTTGAAACCTTCTATGCAAATGATGATAATACGACTTCTTCCTTTCCTATTCATATCACTTTTCTTTTTCTCACCTAACTGCTTTTGCTATTATTTTTGAGTACTATGGTGAATAAGAGTGGTGATCATAAATAGCCTTCTCTTATTCCTAGCTTTAGAGGGAAAGCTTTCCACTTTTTCACATTTTAGCTGATGTTGGCAGGAGGTTTGTCATAAATGGCATTTATCAGATTGAAATAAAGTCTTTTGGTACCTTCAGGCTTTTTGTCATGAAAGAAAGTTGGATTTTGTCAAAGGCTTTTTCTGCATCTATTGTGATGATGATGTAATTTTTGTCCTTGCTTTTGTTTATGTGGTATATTATATTTATTGATTTGTGTATGTTGACATGTCCTTGAATCCCTGCAGTGAAGCCTAGTTGGTTGTGATGTATTACCTTTTTGATGCTTCATTGCATTCTGTTTGCCAGTATCTTGTTGGGGAATTTTGCATCTATTCTTTAAAGAGATTGGTCTATGGTTCTTTTTGGATTGGCCTATGATTCTCTTTGGGTTGGTCTATGATTCTCTTTATTGGTTGAATCCTTTTGTGGTTTTGGAACAGGGTAATGGTAGCTTCCAGGAATGCCTTTTGGAGTACTACTTCCCTTTCAATTTCATTAAAATGATTGAGGAGAATTGGTATTAGAATTTCCCTGAAAAAACATTTTTTTTTTTTTTTTTTTGTCTTTTTGAGGCAAAGTTTTGCTATACAGTTCTGGTTGGCCTCAAAGTCACTTTGTAGCCCAGGCAGGACTTAAACTCACAGCAATCCTCCTGTGTCAGCCTCCCCAGTGCTGGGATTATAGGTGTGTGCCACCACACCCATCTCCCTAAAATTTTTGTAGAATTGTTTTTTTAGTTGGCAGGTTATTTATTATTGTTTCTATTTAATTCCTTCTTATTGGGTGATGTAGGGTTTTAAAATCTTGGTTCAATTTTGGTAACTCTTGTATATCTAAAAAATCTACCATTTATTTTGATTCTCCAATTTATTGGCACACAGGTTTGCGAAGCATTTGTTTATAAAGTTTTTTTTTTTTTAATTTTAGCAGTGTCCACTATGATTTCACCTTTTTCATTTCTAATTCCATTCATTTGGGTTTTTTCTCACTTTTTTATTGTCATTAGATTGGCTAAGGGTTTGTCTATTCTGTTTATTTTTTCAAATTACCAAGTCTTAGATTCATTTGTTCTTTGTATTTTTTTCTTGGTCTCAATTTTATTGATATCTTTCTGATATTTATAACTTCCTTCCTTGTACTAGATTTGAGTTAGGATTGTTCTTGATTTTCTAGGACCTTGAGGTGCATCATTAAGTTGTTTATTTGGGATCACTCTGCTTTACAAATTGATAGCTATAAACTTCCTTCTTAGGACTGCTTTCATGATGTCCCATAAGTGCTGGTGTGTTGTAGTGGCATTTTAACATTTAGAACTTGATTTTTTTTTTTTCTGGTACCGGGAATTGAACTCATGACCTCGCACTTGCCAGGTGGGTGCTGTGCTGCTGAGCTAAATCCCCAGCCCCCATTTTAACATTTAGTTCTACAAAGTATTTTAGTTCTTCCTTGATTTCTTCTGTAACCCATTATTTAGTTAAGAGTATGTTATTGCCAGGCATGGTAGTGCACACCTGTAATCCCAGCATTTGGGAGGCAGAGGCAGGAAAATCATTGTGAATTTGAGGCCAGCTTGGGCTACAAAGTGAGTTCAAGATCAGCCTGAACTTATAAAGGAAAATTCATCAGAATTACAGCAGACTTCTCAACACAAATTTTAAAGGACAAGAGAGCTTGGAGTGAAGTGTTTCAAACCTAAAAGAACTATTTCCAACCCAGGCTCACATATCCTGCAAAACTATCTTTCAATGTTGATGGAGAAGTAAAATATTTTCATGATACAGAGCACCTAAAGAAATTCCTGAGCCTGTAATCTCAGCACTTGAGAGGCTGAGACAGGAGGAGCACTGTGAGTTTGAGGCAAGCCTGGGCTACAAAGTGAGTTTAAGTCCAGCCTGACATTGGACAATATCCTGACAACATTACTTTTCTCTAATGACTTTTAAGGTTCTGACTTAGTGTTCAACTTCCTGAATTTTGGCTATGATGAGCTGTGGAGAGGTTCTTTCTGATCATGGCTATTTGAGGTTTGATATGCCTCATTTATCTATTTGTTAAGTTTTTATACCTTATTTGGAAAGTTTTGAGCTGTTATTTTAGTCAACAGATTTTTAATGCCATTTGTGCTATCTTCAACTTTTTCACTAATTCCCATTAGTCTTAAATTAGTTTTCTGTGCATTGTTTAGGAGATGTTGGGTCCATTTTTCATACTGCCTTGTCATTTTTAAGGTATCTTTCATTAATTGGTCACTGGCAACAGCCCTCCCTGTCTTCTACTTCTGAGACTCTGTCTGCCCATTGGTCACTTCTGCTGCCCATACTTTCAATAGAATTTTTAATCTCCTGCATTTCTATTTGAAGTCCTTTCATGAACTCTAATTCTTTTCTATATTGGTCATACATGTTTTGCATAATTTTGTTCAGCTCTTCTATCTTTTTATTAATGTTCTTTAGACTCACTGATGATTTTGTTTAATTGGCCCAATAACTTATTGCTTATATTTTCTGTGAGCTTGCCAACTGCCTTATTCAGCTGTCTTGGTAGCTCCCCAGATACTGTTTTGAATAATTTAAGTGTAAGGTATTTGGTTTCCTCCCATTCATTGCCCCATGAATCAGCTTTGGGAACGCTGGGAGTTTTGGGAGACATTATGTTAGCTTGTCTTGTCATGTTTCTGTTTTTGTTTGTTCATGTTATGTTGAGGCTTGTGAGTTTATTGTAATGGAAAGTTTTGTTTCTAGTATGGAGACCTCTGTAGTTAATATCTACTTTTCAGTGGTTTCCTCTGAGCATAGCTAACTATTGGTCTTTACCTCTGTTCCAAGATCCAACCATTTCCATTTATTTGAGATAGGAGTTTGCAGCATATTTGGCCCAGTAATCAATTCTTCTGAAAGGGGCCACAGTATTGTTAATGTCCCCCAGGCAATCTTTTTTTTTCTTTTTTTTTTTTTTTTGGTTTTTCTCCGGTACCAGGAACCGAACTCACGACCTTGCACTTGCCAGGCAGGCGCTTTTGCCGCTGAGCTAAATCCCCAGCCCCTCCCCCAGGCAATCTAGACATTGAAATCTCAAGAAAACCAATTAATAGTGATAGTCATAACAGCTTTGCTATAGTAATAAAATCAACATTAATTATTGCATTAAATACAATCTGCAAATTGATAAACTCTAAGGATGAGTAAAGTACCATCTTTATCTACAGGAAAGAGATCTATAATTATAGATCTAAGACAAACCAAATACTGACCTACAGTAAATATCCACTAAATGGAACTTTACTTCTACTAACTGTAGCACAGTAGTCAAAAGCAATAGTGTAAAGTTAACTATTTATCTAGAGATTGATAAAGTTGAGTAGTTATACTGCTAAAGATGGAGAGGGTTGAGAACTGGAGAAAGACAAAACCAACATTTGAAAAAGTAACCAGTGGGATTACTGAGAACGAGAGAAAAGTAAGGTGGGGGTCCTATTGAGAAGCAAAAGAAAATTAATAGTAACAGAGAAAAATTGCTGGAAAGAAAACACAAACAAGAAGAAAAAAGATGAACAGCAAAAACCAGAGAAGGAAGAGAAACAAAGAGAATGGAAAGACTTAAGGCCAAAAAGAAAAAAAAGAAAAAAGAAAAGAAAAGAAAAGAAACTAAGAGAAAGAAATGGAAGAAAGTAAAGAAATAATGCACAACATAAAAATTAAATCGAAAAACAAATTAATGTATTATTGAATGCAATCTTGGACTCCAGCCAGTCACAGTTTTCTATGCCTGGCCTCAGGGCCTATGAATCTTTGAGGTTCCCTCCTTATACTAGAGGCCCCTCTGCATGATTACTGTTCAAGCCAAGGTATGTCCTTGCTTCCACTGGAGGATGGGGAACATGATCAGCCCTCTGTTCTCTGCTAGATGGAGGTTCAAGTGGGGTATTGGGCTAAATGTCAACAGTTCTGGGGTCTGGTTGCTCCCTTCTCTCCCTGAGTGTTGTCCTTGCTCAGCATTGGGTGGTTTGGTTAGTATTTGCCTCTGCTTCCCCATGTTG
Organism: Chinchilla lanigera; assembly: GCF_000276665.1. Taxonomy (NCBI): domain Eukaryota; kingdom Metazoa; phylum Chordata; class Mammalia; order Rodentia; family Chinchillidae; genus Chinchilla; species Chinchilla lanigera. Next base: position 21,283,072 of record NW_004955426.1, on the reverse strand, counting down.
TATCCCTTGGCGGGGGGGACACTGCTCCTCTGGCATGGGTCTGCTCACACAGAGCCCTGTTTCTCTAGTACTGATTGACACTCTCACAAGGGTGGACATTGTTTCTCCATGAAGATCCACTCTTTCACCAGTAGCATTTTGTTAGTTAGTACATTGGAGAGGGCAGATATTCTTGTTTCTATGCTGACAAGAAATTAAAAGGAAGAAAATTCCTGTGCTTTTTGACCATGATTTGGATGAATGTCCCCCAAAGGTCCATATATAATGGCTTGGTCCCTAGGATGGTGGTATTGGGATGTTTGGACCTTTAAAATGTGATAGCTAGTGGGAAATCCTCAGGTTGTTTGTGGTGGTTATAAAGACAAATATGGGGTCGCTGGATGTGATGGTGCACACTGGTAATCCTTGCACTTGGGAGGCTGTGGTAGGAGGATTGATGTGAGTTCAAGGCCAAATTGGGCTACATAATGAGTTCAAGGCCAGCCTCAACTACATGGCAAGACTCTGTCTCAAAAAAAATATAAATAAGAAAAAGCAAGCAAACGAGAAAGAAAGAAAGAAAAAAGGAGTTAGGGAACCCTTGTAACCCCTTTCTCCTTTTCTTCTCTTCTCTCCACTCCTCTCCTTTCTGTCCTCCTCTCCATCTTCCCTCTTTTTCTTTCCTTCTCCCCTTTACCTCTCTTCTCCTCCTCTTCCCCTCCCCTTTTGTTCTTCCTCCTCCTTTCTCTGTCTCTCTATCTCTCTGTCTCTGTCTTTCCTTCTCTCCATCTCTCCCTTCCTCTCTCCCTCTCTCTCCTTTCTGACTCTAGATATGAACACTTGCTCTGACACATTTTTTATGGGAAAAAGGTAAAACAAAATTTAGGAGAATAACAACCATTAATACATTGCATATTGTTATCTTTAAAGTAGTTATTCAGAGTAAAAGATATGGGCATTAAAATTTTCTCCAATCGATATTAGCACAAACCTTGCCTTTCAACGGACTAAGGGACACTAATAGTATAACTGACTTGTTATTTTTTCCCTTCCATCCTTTCCCCTTTCCCCTATCTTAATTCCCCTTTCCCTTTGAATAATTTCATCCCATCTCAAGATATCTATTATACATTTTAGACCTTATTCACACAGTTTCTTACACAATGGAGAATATATGGTGTTTACACAGGCAAGTCTGACTTATTTCACTTAGTATGGCCTCAAGTTACATCCATTTACCTATAAAAGTCTCAGATTTATCCTTTATTGATGAATGGTACTCCATTGTATAAAAATAACACATCTTTTTTTATCCATTGCTCAGTTGATGGACATTTGGATTGTTTCCAAGACCTAACTGTGACAAATTGTGCTGCTATAAACATGGGTGAACATACATTGCTGTAGTATGATGTCTTTAATTCTTCTGAGAAGATACCCAGAAGGGGAATACCTGGGTCAAATAGGACCTCTAATCCTAGCTTTTTGAGGAATCTCCATACTGATTTCCATAGTGATTGCACCAGTCTGCATTCTCATCAACAGTGGAGAAGGGTTCCTTTTATCAAAGAGGATATTAGAAAATGGAAAGATATCCTTTGCTCATGGATAGGAAGAACCAACATAGTGAAAATGACCATACTTCCAAAACTGTTATACAGATTTAATGCAATATTCATCAAAATACCATTAGCATATCTCATGAAGCTAGAGAAAATATTCTTAAAATTTATTTGGAAACAGAAGAGACCTAGAATAGCAAAAGCAATTCTGGGCAACAAAAGTAAGGCAGGGGCATTAAAATCTCTTACTTGAAATTATACTACAAAGCTACTATGATAAAATCAGCATGGTAGTGGAATAAAACCAGACTTGAGGATCAGTGGAACAGATTAGAAGATGCACAGTTACAAACACACTCAGCTACCTTATCTTTGGCAAAGGGGCCAAAAACATTCACTGGAAGGAGGATAGCTTCTTTAATAAATGGTTCTGGGAAAACTGGCTTTCCACATGCTGAAGACTAAAACTAGACCCATGTCTATCACCATGCACTAAACTAAAGTTATCAGGGATCAAAGATCTAAATATTAAAACAGAACCACTAAATCTAATGGAAAAGAAAGTAGGCAGAAATCTTGAAACACTGGTGTAGGCAGGGAGTTCATGAACAAAACCCAGGCCTCACAGGAAATACTGCAAAGAATCAACAATTGGCATCTCATTTTATTAAAAAGCTTTTGCACATCAAAAGAAATCATCAACAGAGTGAAAAGAAAACCCACAGAGTGGGAAAAAAATTTTGTCAATTGTCCCTCAGACAAAGGACTTCTACCTAGAATATATAAAGAATTGAGAAAAGTCAGACCCCCAAATTCAAAGACCCAATCTATTTTTGAATATACACTCTTCAGATGAAGAAATACAAATGGCAAATAAATATATGAAAAAATGTTCAACATCACTGGACATTTGAGAGATGCAAATTAAAACAACACTGAAATGCCATCTCACCCCAGGAAGAGTATCTATTGTCAAGAAATCAACCAATGACATGTGTTTCTGTTGTGAAGTGCTGTCTTTACAGGAGCTCCAAACCAGTGGAACTGCCTGATTTTGGACTTGAATCTCCAGAACAGTGAGTCAAACTAAACTTCTCCTTACTTCACAAATATCTTGAGTCAGACTTTTTTTTTTACAGTGATGCAAAGTTAATATATCTTCATATTTTCTGTAGTTAGTGGATCCATGTTTGGGGATACAAATATACTCAGGTAAGGTTTACATCATATGCCTTGAGGGGACCCTATCATTAGAAAGGAGTTTGCCAATCCTGTGGGGATTTTGCATGCTTCATCTAATTTAGTTATCTTAATGGAGGGTTGTGATGTTGATATTTTTGTCACTTTTTGAATGATGAACCTGGGGATGAGACAGGCTAAGTAACAGTGTCCCAGCTCTCTCTGTGTGGGTATACATGCGCAGCTCTTTGTCCCTTGTCCCACTAAAGCAAACAGATATATGCAAGAGGACTAAAGGAATATTTGCCCAAGGCATTTGGGTAGCATTCAAGTGGGTCTCATCTGAGTGAAAAGCCATTCAGAGTGTGGAGAAAAGAGGAAACAGTGTGACGCTAATGTGCTTTTTTCCTCCTGCTCCTGCTGATAGCCCTTGGTGGGATATTTCCTTTGAAGTCTCCCACCTCACTGCCTCCCAGGATGAACATGACCTAAGCCAGCCTATACTCTGTCAAGGCCAGATCAAGGCCGCACTTCACAGCCCATGACCAAGGCAGGGAGGAGTCAAGGCCACACAACACATTTTCCTTTGTGCAAAGTCTGCTGGCCTTTTGGGGACTGATCCTTGACGTCACCAGCACCAGAAAGTGTGGTCAAGTGGATGTACCTACCCAGACCATAGCAACCATGACATAATAACTGCTGACATTTCACAACTTCTCAGATGCTCCAGGAAGCTGGCAAGATTTGCAGAGGACTTCTTTTGCCCATGGCTCCCCATTGCAGCCTGCATCAAACATAAACAAGTATGACTGAAGGAGGATGCTAAGGAAGACTGTGGATGAAGGCCCGGGGAAGGGACAAGTAGACTGGTAAGCCTGGGCCACTCTGGGCCCTGGGCCCTGCCTTGGTCTCTTATTCACACAAGGACAGTTATCACCACCTCAGCCAAGGGGGTCCTGGGAAAGAAGCAATGAGTTCAGAGAAGAAAGAGCATCAGGGGCTTTAATATCCTTTCCTGGGCTAGTGCTTGGCATCTGTGATTTGTTTGCTGGTGTCATCAAAAAGAAGACAAAAGTAGGGGGTGAAGTGTGAGTCACTGTCATGGAGTGCTCTGACAGTGGCCTGTATTTCTTTGGCTGCCAACTCATTCAGATCCAGAGATGGCATGGGAGTGCTGGCATGAGAATTCTCCTTCCCACACACTGGGAAATAGTCCCAAACACTTGGAGCAAGATGTGCAGCTGAGGTTTGGCAGGGTAATGGGAGGGAAGCAGCAGAAGGGAACAAGGCAATAAGAGAATGTAGAGTCAGAAGGAGAAAATACATGTGCTCAATATCTCCCATTGTGAAATCATAGGTACTGGAGTGAGCACAGGAAAGGGAGAATAAAGGTGGAGGGAAGAAGGATGGGAGCGAAAAAAATCCACAGTAAGGAAGCAAAACCTGACAAAAAAGGGAGGCAGGGATATGTTTCACCTTTTGGGTGTACACACACACACACACACACACACACACACACACACACACTGCTCCTTGCCAGTTCCTAGATACACATTAGGCAATTTAAGTTTTAATTTTTGATGTTAATAATCTTATTTTAAAATATAACCAGCATTAAACTCTATTTTGGATTTACTGATCCCTTCTCCTTAGTCTCATTAATGTTTTTGTACTGCATTCATAGATAAATTGATGTTTATTTTTTCCCATAGCTGCTCTCTTGGCTTCTAATTGAACATAACCTTCTTTAATGCTGGAAACACTATTGTTTCATTTATTTACAACTCTCACTCCTAAAGATTCATGCATGTTTCTGTGTATACTTAGTGTTTCATAAATGTGTAATTGGCTATATCCTCATAGGAAGGAAAGATTTATTGCTGACACAAAATACCCAATGCCCAAAGTTAAAAGGGGAAAGGTTTATTTATCTCACAGTTTGTAGAGTTTTCAGTCCATAATCATCTGGCTCCAAGGCAGGGAGGCGCATGGTAGATGAGTAGCCATTCATGGTGGCAGAAAACAGCAAAAGCAACAAATGGAGAGACAAGCCTCTTTCTGTCCCTTATATTCTATACATATTGCCTGCCCGAGGTTGGATGTAGCACTCACACCCTTAATCCTAGCCAGAACTATGCCAAATCAGTGAGTGGACTGAAAGTCAATCACACACCCTTAATCCCAGCATCACAAACTCTAGATTCAGCTACCTTTGAAAAAGTCCTATGACCTCAAGAGGCTTTGGAGGGTATATCCAGACACAAACCATAACAGGTTCCATGTTTTTCTCGGGCAGTATCACAGCGGTAGGACTTGCCATGGGCCTGGCAGCAGTTTTGCCTGTGTGAGCATTGCCTTAGCTTCCAGAATGTTCAGCCTGTATTAGTCACCTTGTCCCTCAAGTGTCAGTTTCTCTTGTCTCATCTTAGACTTCTCTGGTCTGGCCTGCTGTAGCTTGGGACCCTGCAGTGGAACTGCCTTTGGCATCTGCTTTCCAGGCCCATGTTCTAAGTGACAGTGTGTTCTGATGCAGAAGTTCTCGTACTTCTGCTAGTCTGACTTACTTGGCTGTGGCCCAGTGAGGGCCTCTGTAACCCTGAGCTCTGAGCCAAGGAATGTCATGTTCTAACAAAGATTGTGTGAAACAAGAATACTCAACAGCATGCTTTGAAGAGAATTTCACAAATTTCCATGGATCTTTTAAGCTTGTCATCTTTTTTTTCCCACCATCCCCACCCGTGTTGATTAATGAGATTCTCAATCTTCTCAGAACCACATTTCAGGCTTCTGATCTCCTAAGGGAAAGAGAAAACACACCTGGCTACAGTCACATCTATTTGGAGTTACATCTCAAAGAATTTCTAAGGAAATCTAACACAAAGGTAAATGAAAGAAGATTCTTAAAGATTCACTGCTGGAAATCTTTAAACTCTTGGCACCAACATTAGCCCAAAGGAGAACACCCAAGCGCCAGAGCTTAATGCAGTGGGATAAGGATAGGCTGGGGTGTTCGGGATTAATGAACTTGGAGAGCCAGAGGTTCTCGCTCCTTGAGTGTGTTATATATCACCACAGCTTAACTCTGTCACATTTCTTCCAGACTTTGGGGTAATTAAGAATTTCCCAAAGACAAAAGATCAGATTCCCTGACTCCCACTCCAGGAGATTCTGAGTACAGTTGAAATGCATCTGGGAGTCCAATGCCAAGGATCTCAAGATGGTGCAATGAGAAATCCAGCACTCATCAGTCCCCAGACCTGGTCCTCAATGGCTTTCATCACGCTCAACACCACCACCTCCAGTATCACCATCACAAGCACCATCACTGCCACCAGAAGAAGGGCAACCCTCTGAGAAATATTTGTTGCTGCCAAAGTCAACTCTCAACAATATCAACACGTGGCTCACTCAGAAACCTGTACAATGTGTGGTTCTTGAGCACTTGGGATTTGGTATTGATACAGTGCAACTAAAATTTGCATTTTGTTTCATTTTAATTAATTTAAATTTAAGTTACTATGAATACAGAGTCTAGGGTATTGGACGTGGTGGATCCAGAGGCAGGGAAAAATAGATTGATCTGCTGAGCACCTGCTTACAAATCAAGTCACTTTCAGTCAATGCCATTGGAAAATACCAAATCTAAGAGTTGGGAGAACCTGGAAACTTACCTAGAAAAGCTTGGACAAAAATTGACTACTGCTCCCACCACTCCCATAGTACTGACCTCAACAATCACCAAGCTACTTCCACACATTTAGGACCCTATCATGGGGAAGAATATGCTGCTTGCTAGGATGGGATCTTATGTCACTGAAAATGGGAAAACTTGGGTGTGATAATGAAATCAGTGCTCAGGGAGGCAATAGCTGGATTATCAAACCAGACTCCAGCAATTTGGTATGGTGCTCTATTTGAGAATCAGTAACTGAAGTCAGTTCTCTTGAGAGCTTGAGAATTTGAAACTGAACTTACCCTCTTCTGTGTAATCGTGGGCAAATTAGTCAGAATCTCTAAATTTTAGTCTGTTTACCCGTACGATGGAGATGATAATACAGTTCCAACTTAATTAAGTAGTAAAGAGTCAGCTGTTCTCAGACTCTTTGGTTATCTGACCCTCTTCCAGTCTTAAAAGTTAATGAGAAGTTGGTAGATGTACATTATGTACCACAAACATACTAATAAAAATAAAACTTTAAAAATGGTTAATGAGAACCTCTCAAAAAGAACTTTTGTTTTTGTAGGTTAAATATATGAATGTATAACATTTTAAAAACCTAAAATATTTATTTTGTAACAATAATAAACCCTTTACACATTAATATAAAGAGCATATTTTTGTGAATTACCATATTTTTCAAAACAAAATTTAATTAGTGAAATGTGTGACACTGTTTTACATTTTTAAAGATCTTTGCACGTCTGCCTTAATGGAATCCAGCTAGAGCCTCATATCTGCTTCTCTATCCCATCTGCTGCAACATGTTGTTTTGGTTGAAGTATGTGCTGAAAATCTGGCTTCGGACAGGTGTGTGGTAGGGAAAGAGAGGGGTAATTTTGTAGCCTTTTCGAATACTCTTCTTTGGCATGTGAAACTTGAAAAATAGCTATTATTAAAGATTAGTTAAAATGCCAAATCAGAAATAATGTCAATAAATTTTTCATACCTTGTTACATTGCAATCTGTTGATACATTTTGTACTGTGAAGGTATCTTTTATCTATACATAATTTTGTAGCCAGCAAATAAATAACGGTTAGTTATTTGAGATTAATGACTAATGGGTGATTCATTCACTGAATTACACTTTATCCATTGAATTACTCTTCATTTCCTAATGCTATCACATTTTTATTATGCAGTACCAGAATATCACATTTGTTAGTGTCACCACTAATATCATCACAATGTTTTTAAGTATTGGAAATCATCAGGTGCAATAATGTTTTCAACACTGCTCTGATGCTCCTCAGAATTTCAGATTTATTCAAGGAATGAAACACAAGATGGAAGACAGCAAATAATGGCTTCTATGTCTTGGTCTCCCTCTGCTTGCTTTCTTGCGGATGGAAGAACATATTTTTTAATTTAGAAATTTAGGACATTGAACTACCTTCTTCTACAATTTTGATTTACTACATATATGAAAGAGTCATGAAGAATCAGATTCATTATTAAGGATATCTTACCACATAGAATGATTTTGCCATCTATGCAGAAAAAGAGGTAGGATGATCTGTTTGGAGTCTGGGTGGCTACTGCTGTCCTAACACTTTAGACTGATTTCAGGAGGCTTTTGTTTATGTAATGCTGCATAACAGCCACAAAACTGAGTTACTTAAAACAAAACACTTATCTCTCAAGAATTCTCTAAGTCATGAATTTGAGTGTTGCGAATCTGGGCAGTTCTGGGTGAGGGACTGCCTGACATGCACTGAGACGCTGGCTGTTGGCAGAACCCCTCAGTTCCTCACCATGCGGGCAACTCCTTCAGGCCCTTTGAGTCTCTTAATTCACGGTGGCTGGCTTCCCCTCAACACATGATCTGAGAGAAGGTAAGGTAGAGGCCTCAGAATCTGCTACAATATGACCTCAGAAGTCCTGTGGCATCATTTCTTTAATATCCTATTGATTTCACAAGTCAGCCCTTTCATGGGTTGAAATTCCACAAAGGTATGAATACAAGTAATAGAGAATCACTGGGGGCCTTTTCGTGACTGGCTATCACAGATACCTGCTTTAGGTGTAGATTTGCTTTTCCTACTTGTAGAATATTTAGGTTCAGTGATCTAGGACCCTCAGAACATACAAAATTCTCTCTTCACACAGCTTAGCATTTTACCAAGGGATATACTTCATAGAGAAGAAAGCATGGAAGTAGGATCATTGTAATTCGATCTACTTTTTTATGTGTATGGCACCCCCTGGAAGTACCTGCTGTCTTGGAAATGTACATAGTGTTCTAAAATTGTGCCGATGATCTAGCTCAGAGGGATACTGTGAGAATGGGGTGCTATCTGTCAGCATGCAATGTATGTATTAAATCAAAGATCTCTATGCTATACTATATCTCCAATAGCAAGAACATATGTGTCTGGGAGGGCTAGAAGCAGAAGTGGCCCCATTTGTTGACTTTATGCTCCTATGTCTTTAAGTTTGATCTCTACAAGGTTGGAAATCCTGGACCCAAAAGAGTACAACTCTTGCAAACACCCATTGAACTACATTATAGTTGTGTCCAGGTTCTAGTAGCATAGAAGAAAATAATACCAATGGAAATAATGGACTATTTATCTGAGTCTTCTGAAAAGCCAACACCAAAATGGGATTGAATATGTACGGCTTTTATCTGACAGAAGGCCTCTGAAAGAAAATGCGTACATGTGTCAAGCTGAGTGAGTGGTCAGTCTGTGATACAATGCTGACTCTGAGTGAATGGAAAGGAAAGAAAGGTTTGTGGGAGGGTCCTAGACTATCATGTAACTCAGGAAGTCTGAAGAAGAGGTGTGACCTTTAGCTGTCAGAGGAGCCCATGTATCCAATGGAGTCCTATCAGAGTTCTCGTGCAGCACTCAGTCACTCATCCAGAGCTTCTCAAGGGAAGTGGACTCTTACATCCCAAAGTCAGCAGCGGGGCTGCTGGGCAGTTACAGCCTCCGTAGCTGGAGTTCTGTGAGGTGTGTTCCCACTGCTGCTGTACTGACCTTCCTCATCAGGAATAGGGTGGACTATCTTTACACCCGGAAGCAGTGAGATTTACATGCTACCTGGTACTTTCTTGCCCATCCTAGCGGTGAATATATGTGACAAATGCAATAAAATTACTCATTTTTTGTTTTGAATTTTATTGGTATAATATAAATTATTTTACTTATACCCCATTTAAATTTTTTAAATATTGTATTTTTTTCTGTGCCTACTGTTTACTCTATTTACCTTTGGAAAAAATAATATTTTATTGGCTTTCTCTATTATCTATTTTCTAATTCCTTAAATCCTTACTTACCTTTGTCATTTCCTTTATCCTCCTTTATTTGGGTAAGCCTATTCATTGTTTAAGTCCTTCAGTTGAATGGTCAGTATTTATATTTCAGCATTTATTCTTTTTGAGTGTAATGTATTCTGTCCATAAAACGAACGGTATTCTAACGTAGATGGCACAAGGCTGAGCAGAAATAAAGGGGTAGGTAAACAAGGCAAAGAAGGGGTCCCCAGCCAGTTCTTGACCCAGAAACCTCCTCAATCTTAAAGCCGGAGTAGACAATCACCACCAGGTGGCGCCCCACCTCAACAGGGAGTGGGATGAAGTCTTAAAAAAATGTAAAGATGTTTCCATACATCTCTATATTGTTTCCTCATCAAATCTGGGGAGTTAGTGCATCTATCACTTTAGACATTTATAATTTCTTCATAATGAAAACACTCAAAAAATGCTCTTCTAGCTATTTTGAAATATAAAGCACATTATTGTTTAGACCTCCTCCTGTGCAAAAGAACAACAGAACCTCTTCCTCCTAACTGTGACACTGTGCCTCTTGACTAGTCTGTTTCCATTCTACCTCCTCCTAAACTTCCCCAATATCTACTACTTTCTCTTCTTTGTGAGTAACATTTTCCAGATCCCTTCTGAGTGAGACCATGCTGTTTTTGTCTTTCTGTATCTAACTTACTTCACATAATATTCCCCAACTTCATCAATGTTACTGCAATAGCAATGTAATAGTATTCCATCATGTATATATTTATATACTGTATTACATTTCCTGTAACCATTCATCTGATGAAGTATCCTCAAACTGGTTTCATGCCTTGGTTATTGTGAACAGTGGTACACTAAGTATGGGAATGCAGATGTCTCTATGGCATTCTGATTTCATTTCTTTTCAAAAGTTTCTGCACAGCAAAGAAAACAATCAACTGAGCAAAGCAATGGTCTACAGAAGGGGAGAATATACTTGCAAACTACTCAAGCAATAGTATAATATCCAAAATATATAGGGAAGTCAAACTATGCAATAGTAAAAAGCAACCAGTTTAAAAATGGAATAAAACAGTGTCTCAGTGTAGTTTTCATTCACATTTATCTAATGTCCAACAGTGTTAAACATTTTTTCATGCATTTATTGGCCATTTATACTTCTATTCATTTTAGTTGCTCATTTTTGATTGTACCTTTCATTTTGAGGGGTTTAATTTTGGGGGTTCTTTATATATTCTAAATACTAGTCCTCTGTCTGAGCAATAACTGGGAAAATTTGTTTCCCATTCTATAGGCTGTCTCTTTGCTCTGTAAGATAAGTGCTAATTTGGTTCATTTATACTTCTAGTTTCTTTTGTTCACTGAAAAGAAAGTTTTGTCCTTTCTTTCTTCTTTGTAAGGGAGAATAATTTTTTTCAAGGACTTGTACTCTGAGTGACATTTTCTAGCTGTTCTTTTAAGATATGATACACAGTTAGTTAACCATTGTTATTCTCTAATTATTTTTTAGGAAATTTTGTTTTATTTTTTTCATAGAAGTAAGAAGACTTTTTGTTTTCTTTCTTCATGTACTTGTATTACATTGAAATGAAAAATTTAAAAATAGGAAATAGACATTTCTCAAAAGGAGACATACAAAAGGCCAACAGATGTATGAAAACAATGTCAGCGTCACTCAGCATCAGAGAAACCATCGTAAAGATTACGATGAGATCACATCACTCCAGTTAGGCCGGCTACTGTCAAAAACACTGAAAGATAAAACGCATTTGTGAGATAGGGAGAAAAGGAAACCCTTATACGGTGGTGGTGGGGGATGTAAATTAGCATAGCTATTATGGCAAACAACATAGTCGTTCGTCAAAAAATTCAAAATAGAATTTCATGTAATTGTGCCATCCCCAGCATCCCTAGCTTAGAGGCCTCTTCTCTCTCCCTTTTTCTGCCCTCCCTCCATCCTTTGGTCCTTCCCTTCCCCCTTTCTCTCCTTCTTTCCTCTGTCCCTCGTCTTCCTCCTTCCTTTCTCTTATTAGATTGCTTATTTTGTCACACTATTTCCTCTTCTCTTTCAACTGGCTTAAAATATTCCTTTATTTCAAATATTTTACTAGTTATAGTAAGATTTCTGTCATGCATGGTTCACCAGTTATTCAATATTTCTTTGTATCCCTTTGCCAAATACAAGGATTTGAGTCACTTGCTCCTACCTTCCATATTATTTTCCTTACTATTTTAATTTCTCTTGTGTCTGGCTCTTCCAAAGTAGCTCTTCTTTCTACACTTTAAGTCAGGTGTGAAGCAAGAAGAAACAATGAGCTGAAAATAAGCACTGACTTAAAGCATAAAAAGAAGAGTTAATAAAAATTCAATTATATACATTTTTGCACTACATGAAATTTGTATTTTTTAAAATTTAAATATCAGTGGTAACTTTTTAAAAACCTTGCTTTAAAAATTATCATTATTTGGTCCACATTCTGGGGCAATAATTTAGTTGGGTACAGGAGAAACTTCTTTATTACCAATTAATGACAGTTCTGTGGGTAACCAAACCATCCTTTGTTTTTAGGTTATCTCTTTTCAGGGGCTTTGAAGAGTTACATTTTGTTTAAACTTTTGGTTCCAATATATATAGTTGTGTGGGCTTTTATTTATTTGTTTTGTTTTGTTTCATATTACATGGGATTCAAAGCAGCCTTCTTCAATGCTAGAAAATCCCCACCCATTACTTCTTTGAATTGCTTCTAATTCCTTTCTGTTCAATCTCTTCTGGAATTTATAGTTGATTTCATGTGGAATTTATCAGTCAATTCCCCATGTCACTTAAACTTTTATTTTTTTATGTTGTTATAGTTTTGTATTTCATTGTGGATGATTTTCTCAAATCAATTGATTAGTTTCCTAGTTATTTGAAAATATATGTAATTGGTATTTATTTTGAGTTGAAATTTTAATGATTATACTTTTTAGTTCTATTGATTATTCTTTTAGTTTTATTGATTATTCATCAAATCCCTCCCTTACTCTTTAACAATACTGTCATGTTGATGTTTTAGTACATTATCTTTTATTGTCTCAATAAAAGCACACTTATTTCTATACTTTTTAACCATTTGGTTAGTAATTATTTAGTATAAGCTTCTATTTTTCTTTCTGGTATGAGTTCCATACACCCTGAGTTGTGGATGATTTCCTATAGAGTTATGTGTCTACTTCTCTCTAGGTTCCTGTGGTTCCACTGGTTAAAGAGCAGTGATTATGTCAATTTCTTGCTTGAAGTTCTTTTTTTGTTTGTTTGTTTGTTTGTTTGTTTTTGTTTTTTTTCTGGTACCGGGAATCGAACTCATGACCTCGCACTTGTCAGGCAGGCGCTTTGCCCCTGAGATAAATCCCCAGCCCCTGAAGTTCTTATAATAGGTGGATAGCTTATTCATACTCCATAATCAGATTGGGCCTAGGGCTTTTCAGTGGATGTATATTTTTTCCCACATAAAGCCCAGAAAACACTACTTGCCTCCTGCTCCTTTTCTGGGCAGTAGACAAATTTCTAGTTCTCTTTTCAAATCCTGGAAATTTTAAATTTACTTTAAAATTTTCATTAGTATATGTTTGCAGTACATAATGATTACATTCTTTGTAGGGGAGTTGGTACATGTACATAACACATCTTAATTCTTTTAGTAAACTTTCTCTTCCCCTCCCTTCCAACTCCATGTCTTGGCCCCATTCCCAGGTGCAAAAGATCGATCTCTCTGTTTCTTATTACCTATGTTTTATTTTGATCTTTAATTTATTTATGCTTTTGGTCTCCCATATAAGAGAAGCCATGCAGTAATTAAGTTTGTATGTGTTATTTGCTTCACTTAGCTATGGTCTCGAGGGAGATCCATTTTCCTATAAATGACTCACTTTTATCCCTCTTTATGGAGCCATAATATTCCACTGTGTATAAACACCAATTTTTATTTATTCATTCACCTGTCGATGGGTCTATGTGCTACTTCCAACATTTGCCAATTATAATTGTGCTGCTATAGACATGGGCATGTACGAATCACCATAATATGATGCCTCTTACTCTTTCAGGAAGATACCTAGAAAAGGAATAGCTGGGTTGAGTGAAATTTCTACTTTTAGTTTTTTGAGAAATGCCCATACTGATTTCCATAGTGGTTGAAATAGCTTACATTCCTATCAACAATGTAGAAGGCCCCTTTTCTCCTGCAGCCTCACCAGCATTGGTTATTATTTGACTCCCTGAAAACAACCAGGGATATAGCTCAACGGCACAAGCACCTGCCTAGCAAGCGCAAGGTCTCGAGTTTGATTTCTGGTACCAAAAAAAAAAAAAATAGCCAGTCTTTCTGGAGTAAAGAGAATCTTAGTGTTTTTTTAATTTGCATTTAATTAATGGACAGATATATTGAATATGTTTTCATGTATTTATTAGCCATTTGTACTTCTTGTGAGAAGTATCTTATCATTTTTGTTGCCCATTTCTTGTATGGGTCTTTTATTTTGGGGGGGGATTCTGATTTTTTTTGAATTGTTTCTACATTCTAGATTTTAGTCCTGTGTAAGGAGTAGCTGACAATTTTTTTTTTCCATTTGTAGGTTGTCGCTTCACTCTGTTGGTTGTTTCCTTTCCTGTTCAGAAGCTTTAATTTGATATAATCCTATTGTTTTTTCATGTTATTTCTTGTGCAGTTGAGGTAACTGTTCAGAAAGTCCTTGCTTATGTCTGTGTTTTAAACTTTTTTTAAAAATTCTGACGTTTTATTCTGTAAAGCACAATATGTCTTCAAGAGTTTTACCTATTTTATCTTCCAGGATATGAAGTATTTCTGTTTTAATATTTGGATCTTTGATCCATTTTGATTTAATTTTAGTACCTGGTGAGAGACATGGGCTTTGCTTTAATCCTCTTGCATGTATAGCCAGTTTTCCCAGCACCGTTTGTTTAAGAGGCTATATTTCCTCCAGTGTACATTTCTGGCCACTTCAACAAAGATTGGATGGTGGACTGTGCCTAGGGTTGCGTATGCATCCTCTGTTCCGTTCCGTTGATCCATATATCTGTTTTTGTGCCAGTACCGTGGTGTCTTTTATGACTATAGCTTTGTAGTATAACTTGAAGTCCAAGAATTTTATGTCTCTTGCTTTACTATTATTGCGCAGGATTGCTTTTGCTATTCTGAATCTCTTCCGGATCTTATGAATTTTAGGATTGCTTTCTTTAGTTCGTTTTTTGACTGGGATTGCATGAAATCTATGTATCACTTTTAATACTATGGTCATTTTGATAATATTTGCTCTTCTTATCCACTGTCTTTTCATTTTCTGATCACTTCTTCACTCTCCTGTTTCAGAGTATTATAGTTTTTGTTGTAGAGCTCTTTCACTTTCTTTGATAGGTTAATTACTAAGTAATTTTTTTTTCTGTGAATGGTACTGTTTTTCTAATTTCTTTCTTGGTGGGTTCCTTATTGGTGTATAGGAACACCACTGATTTTTGTGTGCGTATTTTGTATCCTGCTACCTTGCAGAGTTTGTTTATTAGTTCAAGGAGTCTTTTGGTAGAAATTGCTGGGTCTTTTATGTAAAGGATCATGTTGTCATAGAATATGGATAGTTTGACTTCTTTCTTTCCTATATGTATTCCTTTTATTTCTTTCTCTTTCCTGACTGCTGTGGCTAAAGTTTTGAGTACTATATTGAATAGCAGTGGTGGAAGGATTTTTGAGAGTCCTGGTTTCAACAGGGGTCTCTGTTTCCATCCAAATGACCAGCAAGCTGAATTTACTGTGGGGTCCATGTTGAGGCCCTATATTTTCCTAGTCTGTCACATGTCAGCTGGAGCTTACATCTCTGGTTTTCAATTTCCCTTTTATCTATGGCACCTTGGAATTGTTTTGGTTTTATTTTAGGGTGTGTGTTTTGGAGACTGTGTGAAATCAGGCACCATATCTTCAGCATTTAAAAGCCTTTTACTGCCATATTTTGGTTTGCTTGTGTTTCCTTGCCCACTGGCCTCCTACCTGGAGGAAGATGGGCAAGCCAGGAACATGAGATTGCATAGCTGAATTTCCTTTTTCATTTCACTTACATCATTTCTCAAAAGCAGTCAGAGGTGGCTAGAGCAGAGACGAGTGGCTCTTGCAATCCTCTAGTCTTATACTCTCATTGATCAGATGAAGAATCAGACCTGACGGAGACACTGGACTTTGGATTCTCCATCTGGAACACATTGAAATTCACTCTCTTGAGCAGAGTTAAGAAAAAGAAGCACTGGGTTTAGAATCAGAAATCCCAGGATTACCACTTTCCAGCTGTTTGGTCTGGGGCTAGCCCCTGAGACCTTTGGAGTTAGGAGTTCTGGTGGGATTAGTCTCTCAGCCAAAGTGTTAAGAATGCAACCAGGAAGTTACATGCATAATAGGCACTGAGTCAGCCATTTCCATATTTAAAACCTAGATTTATTTCATACCAATGACCTGATCTTGGGTAAGATTTTGAACCTCCTCTGTCTTAATTTCCTCCTATACAGAATGAAGAGAATAATAAAAGTACTTGTCTTATAATGTTCATTTTACATGTAGAAATGTATATGTCATATACATATTTAGGGTCATGGAAGTTTCCTCAGAAAGAGTGCTTGGTCATTAATGCACTAGGGAACAAACTGCATAGTCCTCCTGTTTTTAGTCAACAAGTTATTTTGCATTAAACTGGTTTTATTTATTGAAGAGTATCCCCAGGAAAGAGCCACTTTTTTTTGGTATTTTTGAGACAGGGTTTCACTATGCAGTTCAGGTTGGCCTTGAACTCACCATGTAGCCCAGGCTGGCCTGGAACTCACAGCAATCCTCCTGCTTCAACCTCCTGAGTGCTGGAGTTACAGGTGTGCACCACCATGCTCGGTGAATGAGCCACTTCAATCTGAACCCTGAGGTTTATTTTTTAGTTGTTATACAGATTTTTTAAAAAACTTCTCTTATAAGAAGAAAATTACTTGGCATGGTGGCATAATCCTAGCACTTGAGTGTAAGGACAGCCTGGGCAACAGAGCTGGTCTGAACTACAGAGTGAGACCCTGTCTTAAAAAAGAATTAAGAAAATTAAGCCTGCATTTTTAATGCAACTATTATGTACTTAAAACAAACACACAATGGCAAAGAATGCCTGCCACCTATGCCTAGAGAACACTATGACGAGTGGGAATCAGCTTAGGTCAGTGTTCCAGCTTTCTAGACAATACTTTACAGGAAGCTGTATGTTTCAGTAGTTTGTAAATAGTTAAATCAATTGGTCAAAAATTAAACAGCAAGTACTGTATGAAATGTCCTGAAAGAATCTGGCTTGTGGTTTGGATTCAGTACACACTTGACAAAAACTTTGACTTAAATAAAACATTGGGCTGAGCAGAGGGTCCTTAGTGGCAGAAATCACGTCACTAATAACCACAGTCTGCCGGTGAAACTGTAGCTGGATCTCTTGTGGATAATCAGGATTTGGCTGGGCTTGGAGAGAGCATCCAAAGGCAGCCAGCCCTTCCAGGAGTCCTGTGATACAATGCAGGGAATAGCGGCAAGGTAGCAACAGTGTCTGGAAGTGAAGGATCATTTTACCAGTGGGAGCCACAGGAATCTTGGGCAGGCACAAAATAATCATAGAAATGGCTTTTTGGCTAGGTGACATGGGTCAGCTCTTTTGGCCTCATGAAGAGAGTTCTGTGATCCATTGTGACTCTAATCACATTAAACTGCTTTGTGGTTTCAGGATGGTTGGTTTGCACTGAGTTCAAGGTCCAATTTTGATTACTATAATAATGGGTTCATGCTTACTACTTTGTGTGGGTGAAGAAGAAGTGGAGGGCATAGTTTCTTTCTCTAAGATCTTAAAATTGGCTAGTAGGCCACAATTTACACACATACAGCACTTGAAATTGAAAGCGAAAAATCCCAAGAGTCAGGAGGTCTGACTACAGGCCTTCCAATTTGTTCTAGAAAAACAAACAAAAACTGGATGGCTTAGAAAACTTGAAATACTATGTTCTGTCTTTTTTAAATCAATTTTTTATTAGCAGAGTTTGGTGACACAGAGTAAATGTGTTCAGCGTGGAATTAATTCCTACATCTATTACATCTTCCTTTTCCTTATCCTTCCCTTCTCTTGCTGTCTCCCCTCATCTTTATCCTCAGATCCCCATTCCATCCTCAGATCCCCATTCCATCTTCTCAGAGAACCAGCTCTGTGATTCACTGATCCTTTGTACTGTTTTTAAATCTTGTTTATTAATTTCTGCTTTGATTTTTATAATTTCTGTCCTTCTTTTAGTTTCAGATTTGGGTTGGTCTTGTCTTACTAGGACACTGAGATGCATCTTTAAATTATTTATTTGGGATTGCTCTGGACGTTTTTATGTGTCAGCTATCATCTTCCCTGTTAGAACTGCTTTCCTTAAGTCCTGTAGGATTTTGTATATTGTGCTTCCATTGTCATTTGATTGTAAGAACTCTTTTATCTCTTCCCTAATTTTTTCTGTGAGCCATTGATTATTCAGTAATGTATTTTAAATTTCTATTGGTCTGCATAGTGTCTGTAGCTTCTTCTGCTGTTTATTTCTAGCTTCATTTGACTACGATCCAATGATATGTAGATTATTTCAATTCTTTTCTATTTATTTAAGAATGATTTAAGATATGCTCTACTTTAGAAAAAGTTCTATATACTATTGAGAAAAGTGTGTATTCTGTTGTTGTTGGATGAAACACTCTCATCCAATATTTGTTAAGTACCATTTGTTCAATGGTGTGGGTTAGCTCTGATATTTCTTTGTTGAATTTTTGGTCTGGTGGGCCTAATTGTGAGAATTCCCCCACTATGACTGTACTGATATCTATCTGTCTTTAAAAGTCTAATAGTTTCTGGTTTATGAAGTTGTATGCACCAGTACTCCATGCCTAGATTTTTACAATTATTATCTCTTCCTGTTGAATTGTTCCCTTTATCAGCATGTAACAACCACCTTTGTCTTTTCTAATCAGTTTTGGCTTGAAATGTGTTTGTCTGAAAATTACTCCTGCTTGTTTTCACGCTCTGGTTAGTAGAGTATCATTGTCTTTGCTTTTTCACTTTTAGTCTATGTACTTCCTTTGGGATGTACATAGGTGTAAATAATGTATGGTTTCATGTTTTTTGTTATTTTTTAAATTCAATCTGCCAATCTGTGTCTTTTGATTTGAAAGCTGAAGACCATTGACCTTAAGGGTTATTGTAAGGTGTTTATTGAATTCTGTCATTACATTATTTTTTCCAGTACTGATTCTTTTATTTTTTCCTTTTGTTTAATTACTCTCTCAGTTAGACGTATACTTTACTTTGGCCTTTTTGGTGCTGGTGACCTACCTGTCTCTATTTATGATTCCTTTATTTATTTTCTGAAATGCTGGTTTAGTGGTCATATGTTTCCTTAGGATTTCTTTGTTGTGGAAAGTCTGTACTTCTCCATCAATTTCAAAGACTAATTTTGCAGGGTATAAAAGTTCAAGTTGGCAATTGTTTTCTTTTAGAACTTGAAAAAGTTCTCTTTAGGCTCTCCTGGCTTTTAAAGTTTATGCTGAGCAACCTGCAGCTTGATGAGCTTAGCTTTGTAGATAACTTGTTGTTTTTCTTTCCTAATAGCTTTTACTATTATGGTGGATTAACAGCTGGTGGTCAGCTTGTAACACCCAGGTGAACTGAATCAGCTTGGTGCTGGGTGTGCGAGGCCCACCTGAGGTGTGTTGCCAGTAACATAAGAGGCAGAACAGGAAAAGAAGTTGGGCCGTTGGGAGCTGGTAGAAGCTGTAAGGAGCTGTTGGTTCTTTTGGAGGAGCTTTTCATGCTGGCTTTTCTGATGAACTTGGCTGTTTACACCCTCCAAGGAGCTCGGGACCTTGTTGGCACTGAGAATAGCTTCAGTTCACTTTGGGAGAGCTTTAGTCCTCACTTTTAGCATCACTTCCTGGCTCCAGAGGGGAGGATGATGCACTGCCAGTCTCCTGGAGAAGCTTGCTATGTTGGCTTTCCTGATGGGAACTCAGCTGTCCTGATCATCAGCAGAGCTCAGGACCTCACTGTTGCCAAGGATGGCTATGGTACCTTTCAGGGAGCTCCAGTTCTTACTTTGAGAGTCACTTCCTGGCTCCAATGCAAATCCCTTAGCCTGTTATCACAAATCCTTCATCGCACTGGCGCAGACTTTCTAGATTCCACCACTGACCTTTGGGCTTTCCCAGTGCAGATCCATGAAGCAGGCCCGCATTAGACATTCTTGTGGGCTCTGGGCTTCCAATTGGATTTGTGGGAGGCATTGTTATGGGCTCTAGGTCTTTAGCTGGACTCATGCAAGACATTATCATGAGATCCAGACCCTCAGCTGGACTCTTGGTCTATAGTGTGGACAGATTTCCTGCACTCTTGTGTATATGATTCTTTGGGTGCCTATTATGAATAATCTTATAAATATAAATATTATAAATCTTATAATAATCTTATAAAATATGTGTCCTGGGCCAAGGATATAGCTCAGTGGTATAAGTGCTTGCCTGGCAAGCCTGAGGTCATGAGTTCAATTACTGGTACCAAAAAAAAAAAGTGTCCTGTATTATATCCCCCCTTTCAGTATCCCCTAAACCACAACAAATATTTTCTCCTTTTGTTGAATTTCTGGAATTTTGATTATGATGTGTTGTGGAGAAATTCTTTTTGTGGTTGTGGCTATTTGGGGTTCTGTATGCCTCTCTTACTTGAATATTAAATTCTTTCCTTAGATTTGAAAAATTTTCTGCAATGAGTTCAGTGAAAAATTGTTTTACTCCTTCTGAGCCATCTTCTGATTTTTCCCTATAACTCTGAGATTGACTTTTTTTGAGTCATCTATAGCTGTTGGATCCAGCTTGGATGGTATCTTGTCATTTTGTAGGGCCTCATTGAGTTTATAATCTACTCTTTCAACCATGTCTTCTATTTCTGACATTCTGTCCTCACATTGGTCGAGTCTGCTCTTCATGCTTTCCATTAAATTTTTCATATCATACATCTTTGCTTGCTCTCTTTTGATACTTTCTAGTTATTTTCACTCATGTCTTGTGTTGCCTTGCTTAACTCTTAGGTTACTGTTTGTTTTTTCTTTAAGCTTACTGAACATTTTATTGGTACAACCCTTTATTTAATTAAATCCTCTTTGAGTCTAAACAGTGTAGGGTCTATTTTGTTTCCATGTCTATTCTGCTATGTGAATTCTGAGTCCTGCCCCACTTTTCCTGCTGGGCATAGTTAGTCAATAGTGTGTTGTCTGCTTCAGGGCCGTTTTCACTCCAGCTGCTCTTAGTATTTGTGCTCCTCTGTGCACCCCAAGTGGTTGCTATCTTTGATCAGCATTATGGCCTGTGATCTTGTGAGATGTTTCCCTTGTTCCAGAAGCTCCTCTGTTTAACCCAGGATATGGCAACTGTCCAAGTTGAGTTGATCATATCCTTGATCATTTTTGGCAGATAGGAAAACCAAACAGATCACTGAATTTTGTGCTGGATGTAGGCAGCAAGGGCACAAAGAAGTCTGCTAGACTAATGTCATCACCTTCAAATCCAGCTCTCTCAGAAAACCTCATGTGTCTGGCTTCACTTCTTCCCACAGAGGGCAGGACCATCATATCCTTCACATCCTCAGCATGCCACTGCTTAAACTTCTCAAGGGATCTGCAACTAGCCTGCCTCTTTTCCATGACTATCTCTTGTGGCTTTCTCCATCCAGTCACTGTGGTATAGTGACTCCAGACATCCTGAAGTGAAGTTGTTCTGTGAGTTCTAATTTCCAGTATAGCTCAATAGAAATAGAAACAATTGCTCTATGTTTTTTTTCTCTATGTTGTCTGTAGTGTCTAGTTTTTCCTGCAAGCTCTTTCTTGATTCCTGCAGCTCTACTTCTTTTCTCTGCTCTAAGTTATTTTTTCCACATGTCTTGACTCTAGGTCTTACAGAGGCTGTCTTTTGCTGCCTATATTTACTCCACCATTTTAAATCTCAAATACTGTTTACTCATTTGGGAGCCTCACAAGAAGGTCTGAGAAACCCTGCAGTAAAGAATACTGTGTAGCTTTATTTAACCTCAAGTTTCACAAAAGTAAATGACCTTCCCCCCTAATCTCCTACCATACTTTCTAGTAATTTGGCATTCTTTAATTCTTTGGTTGAAAGCAGCAGAAACTAACTCTAGCTAAAAAGAGGAAAAGCAATATTTTGGGAAGAAAACTGAAAATTTAAAGAATTGTCAGGAATGATGGTGGAATAAACTGCCTCTTTGTGTGGTTGACCTGATAGGTGAGAGACTTTGCCTTATGGAGTCACTGAGAGGCCTGGAGGGAGCTGTAATTGTCAAGGAGACCTTGTGAAGTCACAGAGGAGGACACTGAAACTGAAAGAGGGGAAATAGATGAACCTCAACCATCTGGCCAGTAATGGGAGTGGGAAGCAACTGTCATTTCCAAGATACTTCTTCTTTTCTTTCTATTCTGATCTCTTCTTTGAGAGGATGGGAGGTGCCCCTTAAAAACCCAGCACTCATCTTCCATGTGGAGAGAAAGAGCCTACATTCTGAGTGGTTGCTTGGCAATCGTGAGCTTTGTGTTGCATACTTCTTAACTCAGTGGGAGACCTTATCTTTACAAAGTGATAAAGCATGTGTACTAATTTATTTCACACTTACTTCCAAAAAGCAAATGAGTTTGAGGTGATCTAATGTAACTCTCAAATTATTCCTATTGGCCTTTTGAAAGTTTATAGTCTCACATGGCTAGGATTCATATGAGGTTAAAGATTCAACAGTCTTTTCTGCCCTCCTTTTTGTTCCTGCCCCACTACTCCAAATTTGAAGAAAAGATATGCACTTTTCAAATTTGTCTTCAATATGAAACTTTTCTCTACCTCTTTACTTTCCTCATCTAGAAGCACCAGATAAAACACAGGACATGTGGTTAAATTTGAGTTTTGGGTAACTATGAAAAATGCTTTAGTGTAAGTATGTCTAGAATCTTGCATGAGACACCTAAACTAAAAGGTATTTTTGGTGTATCTTAAGTTTAAATTTAACTGGCGATCCTGCATTTGTAACGGCTAAATCTGTAAAGTTTGGGAACATGGGTTGCTTTTCCTTTTGTCTGTCTTCTTCACTCCACAGACAAATCTCTCACCACTGTGTCCAGCACATAGCAAGAACTCAGTAAATGGTTAAGTACTCTTGTTACTACTTGTTATGGTTTAAGTCTAGATATCCCCCCAAGGCCTCATATGTTCATAGGTAGGAGGTGATTGGATCATAGGAGTCTCTGATAATTATTAGCAGATTAGTCCACTGATGAGTGTATAGCTAAATGTGAGGTTGGGAGGTGAAGCCTGGTAGGAGGAGGCAGGTCACTGGGGTGTAGCCTGGAAGGGTCTATCTCACTTTCTGCTTCTTTGGTCCCTCTCTGCTTCCTGCCTACTTAACCATGGACTGTTTCTCCTATGCCAAGCCACCCTGCCTTGGAGCCAGCCTACTATGGACTGAAACTGCTACAAATGTGAGCCAAAATAAATTTTTCCTTCTTTAAATTGTGGGTATTGGGTAGTCTGTTTCAGCAATGAGAAAGTAACTAAGACACTACCATACTCAGCAAGTACTTTTGTCATGAGAACTTAACTTTTAAAGCATGCTAGTTTCCTCCTTTATCATTTTAGGAGAAGGTCGCTGTGAATTATACAGATTTCTTCTTCCTTTCTTCTCTATTTCCCCCCTCCTCACACATCCATTTACTTTTATTTTTTTCATTTTGTGAGCAGTGCGAAGCCTCAAAGGTTTCAAAGTCTCCTTTTTGGCACTAAGCTGTACTTATTTTTTTTTTTTCTCTCTCTCTCTCTGTGAGAAAGGAAAGAGGGAGGGCTGGAGTTCATCAGTCTCACTTATCTGTAGAGAGCCTGTGCTCAGCATTTGCGTTTATCACTGAGACAGCTTTCCTGCTTTGTGAAGCATTTTGAACAGAATGTAAACTTATCTTAGTGTCTTGGGATTATCCTTATGGACTGTGGTTATGGAGAGAACTAGAACTCAGATTTTTACCAAAAAATCAACTCATAACAGGAGGAGAAAGAAAATGTCTTAGGTTAGCTAAGTAGTTAATTCAAGGCTTTGCTTCCCTACACCTAAGGAAAGAGTGTGTCCATGGAGATAACACGATCAACAGGTAATACAAAACCTTAGCTCAAAGAAACAGACTGTCAATACAATCAGTACCAACCAATGGTATCCTCACTTTAAAGAGATGCCTATGTTCCAACTGTTGTATTTAACCTTGACCCCTGTCTTGCTTACTTTTCTCTCATTGCTGAGACAAAATATTTGATGCCCAAAATTAAGGAAGGAAAGGTTTATTTAGCTCACAGTTGGTGGAGGTTTCAGTCCTTACTTGACTGGCTTCAAGCCAGAGTGACGTATGGCAAAAGGCAAGAGTTCATGGCAGTGGAAAACAGCAAAAGCAACAAGAGCAAAAGGGAGGAGCAGCAGCAGGAAAGAGCAGCAGCCTCTTTTCCTCCTTTATTTTGTATGCAAACTACCTGCCCCAGGGCGGGTATAGCGCTCAGGCCTATAATCCCAGATTGGACCATGGACCCATCATAAACTCTAGAAGCCCACCCCATCACTGCATGAGGCCTTGAGGGGACATTCAGACACATACCATAACATTCTCCCCTCAATGGAGAAATTTAGGTGCAAAGAGAAATAATTACAATCTATGAACTCTCCAGTCAAATGCTTTTGATCCTCATCTCATCTTTGTTTCTCAGTAGAAAAAAATGCTTAACTCCATCTAGGAGATAAACAAAAACAACATCTATGGTATTCATGTTGTGAGCATGAAATGGGATAGTGCATATAAGCAAGTGTGGCAACAAACCATTTAGTAAATATTAATGCTCATGATACCTGTTGTGGTTTGGGGGATATTTTTCAAGGGGAAACAATATAATACAGGACACATATTTTATAAGATCATTTGTAATAGTCACCCAAAGAATGATATACAAAAGCACGCAGGAAATCTGTCCACACATTTAAGACCAAGGAATCTAGCTGAAGGCCTGGATCCCATGGCAATGTCCTGCATGAGTCCAGCTGAAGACCTAGAGCTCATAACAGTGCCTCCCACGAGTCCAACTGGAGGCACAGAACCCATAACAATATCTCATGCAGGCCTGTTTCATAGATCTGCACTGGGAAGGCCCAAAGGTCAGTGGTGGAATCTAGGAAATCTGTGCCAGTGTGATGAAGGATCTGTGCTAGCAGGCTGAGGGATCTGCACTGGAGCCAGGGAACAATGCTCAAAGTAAGAACCAGAGCTGCCCTGAAAAGTACCACAGCCATCCTCAGCAGCAGTGAGGTCCTGTGCTCCTCCAGTGATCAAGATGGCTGAATTCCCATCAAGAAAGCCAATGCAGCAAGCTTCTCCAGGAGACTGGCAGTGCACCATCTTCCCCTCCGGAGCCAGGAAGCAATGCTCAGAGGGAGGACCAAAGCTCCCCCAAAGAGAACCAAAGCTATTCTCAGTGCCAACAAGGTCACAAGGTCCTTGGAGGATGAAAACAGCCGAGTTCATCAGGAAAGCCAGCATGACAAGCAACTCCAAGAGAACCAACAGCTCCTAACAGGTTCTACTAGCTCCCAACAGCCTTTCTCAGCTCCTAACAACCTCACTTCTTCTCCAATTCTGCCTCTTATGCTGCTGGCGACAATCCTCTGGTGGGCCTCCCATACCCAGTACCATGCTTACTCATTTCAACCAGGGGTTATAAGTTGACCACCAATGGTCAATCCACCACAATATCCATTGTATAGATGAAGAAAAAATTAGTAAGAGCCAAGATTTGACTCCCATCTCACTTTTTCCATTTCACCAAAATACCACTACCAAAGGAGAAAAAGAGGCTGAAATTTGGGGCATAATCATTGGAATTGCCCAAATAACATCCCTACTTAGAAGTAACAAAATTTCATAGGTTGATTAACTAGGGTATACGTTTTGTTGCTGAAAAGCAAAATGTCAGTGGTCTAAACAAGACAAACTAACTTTCATATCATGACAGACCAAACATAAGCAGTACGAAGTGGCTCCACCATGCCAGTGACACAAACTCTTTCACACTCAATATGTGGATGGTCATCTTTGTCCCACCCATTACTTACCACCCCAGTTGGTAGATGAGGAGAGGATGAACATTTGCATAAAGAAGGATCTGACCCAGAAGTTATCCATGTCACCCACTCATAGCCTGTGCACCATACCCAAATGTAAGGGAGGCCACAAGTACATCCTTTCATCTGAGCAGCCATGTGTTCAGCTATTACTGAAATAAAAAAGAACATACTTTGTTTCCAGGCTACATTGATAACCCATTCTACTACCATTCTAGATATGTAGTAACTGAGATTAGTTACTGTAGGGCAGTGAATAGGCTGATTTACTTCACCATTAAATATTCTAGGCTGCAAATCTTTTTTGATTTCTTTGTTATCATTTTTTCATTGCCTTCTGTTTCCTACCTTGTTACCAGACTGTTGGCATTTTCCTTGTCTGGTGTTCTAGTCTTGGAGCCTTCTCTTCTCCCAAACTTGCCTGGCCCTTCCCCTTTTCCACATCCCCATACATTTCACATTTGCATTTATTCTCTAGGTAGAATTATACATAATGTAAAAGCAAGCTAATTGATCACAATTGTTGTGATACAACCATGTCAGCTAGTCAGTTGTGCTTCCTACTTGTTTTTTGGTTCTCAACACTGTTAGAATAAGTACAATTGCTAGGTAAGGAGTTGTCTTTCTATTAGAAGAGGCAGAGAAGAGATGAAGGGAGCCTGTGATATGATGGAAGAGAAGCAAACAAACAGAAAATGCAATCTGAAAGGGAATTTTGCAAGGATAAAAAACCACTTAGTACACTACTTAAGAGTAAAGACAAAGCAGATAAGTCATACAGTAAAAATCTACATGGGGAAGGACAATGAAAAAAAAACCAGAGGTTAGAAATCACTTTCTTAAATGTTTAAACAAAATTACAGTTCCTTAGTGTGGTTGATTTAGAGCCCAGTTTGGGAGTGGGGGAGAGTCTCCAGTTTGTTAAGGCTGCAGTTAAATTAAAGTTGGAAAACACAGGTCCTGGAGTTAGTATGCTGTGCGTCCTCCTGTAAGCTGAAAAGAAGGTCATTAAGATGCTGGTCAGTGGGGACGCTGGCAAGGAATAAACTGGGAGCTAAATGTTGGTCTTCACGCAGACCATTCTAATACCTAATCCTCTTTGTAACGGTCGATTTACATGTTAGAAGATCTAAAAGGCAGGAAGCTTAGAAATGGGCTTTGAATTTTCTTCTTTAGATTTTGCTTCCAATTAATCTTTCTGAGACAAGAATTACAATCCACCACAAACTGTTCTGAAGCTTTCAAGAGCAGGTTTTGCTACTTTGGACAAGATGCTACCACATTAAAAAAGAAGAAAACAACTTAATGTTTGGTTGGATATTTTTTTCTCTAAATATGAAAACAACCTCTCAATATCACTAAAGAGGCTGTACAAAAATTGTATTTAAAGTAGACTTTTGGCAGCTTAGAATCACAGGCCTAGGGAGGACTTCCTGGTCTCTTTTCAGGGTGAAGAAACTGAGGCCCAGAGATGCCAAGCCATTCTCAGAAGTTTACTCTCATATAAGTTGGTTTATCCAGGTCTAAACCTCTGTCCCCTGGCGCCCTCACATACCTTACTTCTACTTCATCACAGAATGTATCTGTCACGAAGAAAGTTAGTGACATTCCAAGCCTGATGAATTCCCTAAGTATTTCTAAAGACAGCCTATAATGCATATGATGGAAAGGTTTTATGTTAAAAAGAAAAGGTTGCTCCTGGGAAGGGAATATGCAGCTGTCCTGGCTTCTGAATGGAGACGGATGGGTGTGATATCCCCCTGGGCAGGACAAGGCCCTGTTCCCTGCTCCACATAATTTTTCCTACTCCTCTTGCCTCTGGACAAAAACACTCTCATTATTAATATTGTTGTTGTTGTTGTTCACTATGTAGCCTAGGCTGGCAAAAACCTTTAACAGATGGCAGTTTCCCCGTCACACTGTGGTTGAAACAGAAATTTTCACTCAGAAGAAGATCCCATGTTATTACCAGCTCTCACTATTCACTTGAAGTGGTTTTAATCTTTTGTGAGGACATAGACGTATTTTACAATCTGATGAAACTGAAGAATCTTTCCTCGCAAAAACATGGGCATATACGCTTAACCCATTTTAGGATCTCCGTGCCCTCTGAGTCCCACTCATAAACCAGGTCAAGGGATTCCTGCCTTTAAGTAAATTCCCATGTGTCATTAACTGGGCTGGCTTAACTTGCAGTGTCTGATGTGAAGAACTAAGTTTCCAGGGGAGACAAGGAGCCCCAAAGGAGCTTCTCTGAAGAATGAGAAGGCAAGTCAGCTAGAGGGAGGGACACCAAGGAGACAAATGACAGAGAAAGATTCTTGGGAGTTTGGAGAGTGGCCAAAGATAAATCTCACGACTTCATCACCTTGTCTGGGGTTGGCCGTAGTGATGACTTTCAGGCTTTCCTGCGTTACTGAGCTGGCCTTTGCATAGTTTCCAAAGTCACACACCTTCTTGGCATCTTTCCCTGAGACACACAGCCTCTCCCGGGCGGCCCTGTGCTGTGAGTAAGATGTGCAGAGGTCACACCCTTGCTTCCTGGCCCCTTGCCGCTCACTTTATGCTGCTCACAGAGCTTTCGGACTCCTAAAAGGGATGGGAAGTTCCTCGGAATACGCTATGGGGGAATGATATATTTCCACAACCTGGACGTGATCTTGGCATGAACACCAAGTAGTGATGTATTGATAAACATCAAAAGAAGCGGTGCATTCCAAGGAAGAAAGTGAGCTGGAGCCACTCCAGTGATTCAGATTTTTTTTTTAAGACAGAAGATGACTTGTAATTCTCAGCAGGACATAGCCAGGGAAATGTGTATAGGCTCCTAAGGGCAGTGAGAAGAGCTGCCGCAGAGCAGGGCCTGAGCTGTCAGGACACATACGTCCCCTGGATGCCCCCCACCGCCGCCATTCTAAAGAAGTAGTCTGAGATGGAACCTGAGTAGCCTTTTCAAGAACTGTTGAAAGATGTAGCAAGTCATAGGCTGTTCAGTTCAGGGCTACACCAATTCTATTTCTTCTTTTTGGTTGTTATTGTTCTTTTTTTTTTTTTAAAAATTATATTCTCACTAAGGGGAACCCTTATCTCCAGAAAAAGAGAATGGAAAAATCTCAGTTCAAAGCCCTGAAATATAGGGCTAGATCCTGGGGAGACAAATGATTGGCTGCATCTGGTCAGAGCTGGTCAAAAGAATTTATGCAAAGTGATCTATAATCTGCATTGTCCAATGGGATCTTAAATTTCACTTAATCCTAAGTAATTTAACTAAGTAGTTATTCATGGCCAGTGGCTACCATGTTGTACAGCGCAGATCAGGATCTAGGGCTAGCAGAAATGACAACTGAGCTTCTGTTAGAATGCACATCTGCCTTTCCTCATGTGGTGGACAGGTCCATGCCTGGGCCTGTAGAGCATCTAGCAGCCTGATCAGCTCTGTAGCCTAGGTGCCTGGGGGTTTTAGAATGATGGTAGGCATCTCATCTCCAGCTCATGTGATGGACTCCCCTACTGGCTGACAGTAAGTGTAGATATAGTCAGTTCTCTGCATCTGTGGGTTCTGAATCTAAGGATTCAAATAAATAAAAATATTTGAAACAAGTTGTGTCTGTACTGAATATGTACAGATAAGTTTTCTTGTCGTCATTCTTTAAACAGTACAGTATGTCAACTATTAACCGGGCACCCATATTGTATTAAATGTTATAAGTAACGGAAAGATGATTTAAAGTATATGGAAGATGTGTGTAGGTTATATATAGATACTATCCCATTTTATATGAAGGACTTAAGCATCAATAGACTTTGGTATTTGTTAGGGAGGTGATCCTAGCACCAATCATCTGAAAATTCTGAGGAACAACGACATTTATTTTTTGTTTATCTTGATTAGGATGCTCATCTTCCAGAATTTGGGTGCTTTTCTGTTTGTTTATATGGTCCCCAGTTATCACACGTCTAGGGATATTTCAGTTTCAGTTCTCTTTGTTTGCATGCTAAACTGCCAATCTGTGTTTTGATAAGGGGCTTTTGTTATGACTTGTATTTAGATGTCCCCTCCAAGCCTCCTCTGCTCATAGGTGGGGCTTTGGGGAGTGAGTGGATCATAGGTGTGTGATACTTGGAGTATGGGTGAGATAACTAGACTAGACAACTGATTGGATTAGCATGCTTCTGGGTGTGGTTGAATGGGTTTGCTGAAGGCAGAAGAGCCACCCTGGGTGTGAGCATGGAGCTTGGTATGTGAGTAGGGATGATATGCGCATCTTCCTGGAGGGCATAGGTCTAGACTTGCTGGCCTATTGCAACAAATCACTACCAATTAGATGGCTTATAAACAGCAGAAATTCATCTCTCACAGTTTTTCAGGCTGGGAAACCTAAGAGTGAAGTGGGTTCTGGTGAAGTTTTGTTCCTAGTTCACAGCCTTCTTGCTGTGTCCTCACTCTCACTTATCTCTGTCCTCACTCTTACTCAGTGTTAGAAATTATTTATTCACAGAAATAATTGGAATAAATTTGATCCATTTAGACAGATATTTCCAATAAAATTCACTTTTAGTATTTTACAATACCTTATGCTGGTTTTGTCAAAATAATAATTAAATTCAACAGACATCTTCCAACTCTTGCATCTTTCTAGTTATAGAAAATTAAAGAGAACTCTAAGTTAAAAATACTTTAAATATTAGACTACATCTATGTATATGTATCCATTTATAGATGAATACATATATATATATAAGTATTTATATGGATCTCCCCATATATTTATATCATATATTTGAATATCAGTCCATATCATATGTAAAGATATCTATTTCATAGCAAAAATGAGACAAAATGGTCAATGAAACTATAAGATCAAAAATGTTATATTAGTTTTAAATTATATGACAGAAGCCAGATGAAAATAAGAGTTAAGAAGAAAATGAATTCTTATAAATCTCTAACTACTAAAGGACTTATTCGTATATATTTTAAATAGATGAATGGATGATTGTGGGCACCAAATTGTAACACTGAGATTCTATTTTTTATATTTAAAAGAGCCATGAAACATTTTAACTTTTAAAACTATTTTTACTAGTACATGTTTGGGTTACATTCATGATGGCAAATTGGTATATGTACATACATAACGTCATGGGGAGTTGGTGCCTTCTACCTATATAACGCATCTTAATTTCTACTTCTTCCTCTTTGCTCCTCCTCCTCCATCTCTTGGTCCTCTTTCCATATGCAAAAATCTATCTCTGTTTCTTATTATCTGTCTTTTGCTTTGCTCTTTATTTATGCTTTGAGTTTCTTATACGAGAAGCCATGTAATACTTAAGTTTGTGTGTCTGCTTTATATCACTTAACATTATGATCTAAGGTACATCAATTTTCTGACAAATGAGAACCATTTAATTTATAATGAACAAAAATGTACAACATGCCAGAAGATATATCCTTTGCTATTATTTCAGCCTATAATGTGAAATATTAGATGTTAGTTTAGAAATAAGTAAGGTTGCCTTTAAAATTATTTTGAAGGATAGTATGAGGGGTTGGGAATTTAGCTCAGCGGCACAGTGCCTGCCTGGCAAGAGTGAGGTCATGAGCTTGATTCCCCGTACCAGAAAAAAACAAACAAACAAAAAAAGGATATTATGAAAAAGGTGGAAGATTCCTATCTTAAGTAATCCATGAGATCAGAGTGTGACAGGTAGGTCAAGGGACCAAGTGTGAAATGGAGGCCTTCTCCATCCCACTTCTGGCTGCTAGTTCTGGCAATGTCAGTGAGACTGAGCCTATAGGCGAGCATGAAGTGGCCCTAAGAATGACAGGTGAGAGAAGGCAGCCTGAGAAGTGGGGCTCCAGCTGGCTGTTTTTCACAATTTCTGCTTCTTCAGCCTTCCGAGCTGCATGGGGTCAAGTGGGGAACAGTATCCTAAATGAAGAGTAACCAATCTCAGACATCACTATCCTCTGTAGCCCTCTCCTCCACCAAGGACCTCCAACTCCAGTGGCTACATCATGTCACCAAGTTCCCCCAGGTTCTTTTCTAGCTGTTTTCAGCTCTTGTTATTCTGGCCTTTCTTTCTCCCAAAATGTGGTACCCTAGTACCTGTCTGGAGTGATCTGGTGTGCCGGTTGCATGCTGAGTTTTGGCCTCACTACACACCTCTTGTACTGGCCTCTCTGGGGCTGAGACTCAGAATTGTGTCCAATTAATACTTTACACAAGAGCTGCTTTTTTTTTTTTTTCCTCAGCAACTTTTCTCTAAGCAACAATACTGCATTTCTTTGCATACAGCAGAATTTGAGCTGGGGATTTAAGATTTAAAACACTAGGAAATGAAAATGTGCATCAAAATGGATTTGGGGCTGTTTTGTTGTCAGATGACTAGCAGACACTTTCTGGGGTCTTGTTGGCTTTAACCTAGAACAGGAAAAAAGAAATAATGTTCAGTGAAAGATAAAATGCATTTCCAAAAAAGGGGAAAATCACAAAGCAAGCTCTCTTCTAGCCTGATGCTCAGGCCCAATGACATTGAACAAATGTCCATGAATGTTCAACATTGACATAAAAGCAGATGCTTTCCAGCTCTGTACCTAAATCAGAGTTGGATTGCATCCCAGCCCTGGGGGTTGGATCCAAACCCTGGGGTTTGAACTAAACCGACACAACCATACTTGAGGCTACAGATGGATGTTCTGTTCAGAGGAAGCTTAGAAAGGAACCAGTGTTTAATGGAGTTGTATTAGTCAGATTCAACATCAGCTGATTCTAGAAGGGAACCTGATGGGGAGGTCCCATGAAAATGAAATCTGGGAAGTGAATCCCCTTGACAGCACAGGACAGAGGAAGCAGGTAAAAATAGGAGAGGGCAGACTTAGTGTCTCTACTTCTTATTTTCAAAAAATAGCAACTACCTTTTCTTTTGATCAGCTACTTGGGCCAGGTTTGAAGGTCAGGTCACAACCCTTGATTTTCTCTGTGTCCACTGCATGGTGCTTTGTGGACTTGGTCATCAGAGTGATGTTTTCAATTATTTAGACAAATTCAAGCAAAGCAAAAATGTTTGCTTGGTACCAGCCCCAACACACTTGGCTTCCCTCATCTAGGAAGACTTGTCTTTTGTGCTTTGGAGAAGGAAAGGTGTAGTGGATTGACCACTGGTGGTCAACTTATAATCCCCAGCTGAACAGAGTAAGCGTGGTGCTGGGTGTGTGTGGCCCACCTGAGGACTGTTGCCAGCAGCATAAGAGGCAGAACTGGAGAAGAAGTGAGGCTGTTGGGAGCTGAGAAAGACTGCTGGGAGCTGAGAAAGGCTGTTGGGAGCTGGTGAAAGCTATAAGGAGCTATTGGTTTTGTTGGAGGAGATTGTCATGCTGGTTTTCCTGATGAATGTGGCTGTTCTCATCTCCTGAGGAGCTTTGGACCTTTTTGGCACTGAGAATAGCTTCGGTTCACTTTGTGGGAGCTCTGGACCTCATTCTGAGCATTGCTTCCTGGCTCCAGAGGGGAAGAAGGTGCACAGCTCAGTCTCCTGAAGAAGCTTGCTGCATTGGCTTTCCTGATGGGAACTCAGCTGTCTTCACTGTTCAGGGAGCTCGGGACCTCACTTTTGCTGAGGATGGCTCTGGTACCTTCTGGGGGAGCTGTGGTTCTTACTTTGAGCATTGTTTCCTGGCTCCAGTGCAGATTCCTCAGTCTGCTAGCACAGATCTTTCATCGCACTGGCACAGACTTCCTAGATTCCACCACTGACCGTTTGGGTCTTCACAGCACAGATCCATGAAACAGGCCTGCATGAGATAGTGGTATAGGCTCTGGACCTCCAGTTGGACTTGTGGGAGGGACTCTTATGAGCTCTAGGTCTTCAGCTGGACTCATGCAGGACATTGCCATGGGATCTAGGCCTTCAGCTAGCTTCCTTGGTCTTAGTGTGTGGACAGACTTCTTGTACTCTCTTGTACATCATTCTTTGGGTGACTATTATAAATAACCTTATAAAATATGTGTCCTGTATTATATTACTGTTCCTCCTTGCAAAATACCCCCAAACCAACACAGAAGGATTGGAGAAACCCTATAAGAAGGGCACAAAAATATTGGAGAGTGAGTGTATATGCATACATACATATATAACTTCTGCTGTATATATCTGACTTGGAGGAGTGTGGGCTTTTCAGAACCAACTGTTTGAGTTTTGAATGTCTGTTGAGAATTATCATTGCTTCTTTGATTTCACAGCACTCTCTTCCTTTCCATTACCACCTTGTTGTTACAATAATTTAGTGAATTAGAATAGTTTATTTTGAGAAGTAAAGGAAGATTTTTGGGATGTTTCTGGGGATGAAATGGAAACCTTGTGGCTGACAAAACCAGGATTGGAGATTGCTACTCTTTGACTAGAAATACCAGAGCGTGGTCTAGCAGTGCTGTAAGAGTCCTCAGCCATGGATGTTTATAATACAACACTGGTTCTTCACACAAATGAACAATTTGTTTCTCCTTATTTTTTGGTGACTCACTTACATAGGCAACATTCTTTCCATTTATTATGTTTACTTAAATATTGTTTTATCCCACCAAAACAAATGGATGGATGATCTGCCCCAGGGTTTTATTTTTCTTGTTTGCAATTCAAATAATTTGCTCATTCAGTTTAAGGGAAAAGTATCATAGTTTTCTGACCCAAGGGCTCTTCCTTCACTGTCTAAATCACTTATGCATTGCTTGATCATTTGCTCTGCTCTTCACTCAGTTGATGGATATGTACTGAACATCTATCACATTCTCAGAACTGGGTTGAACATTGAGATACAGGGACATGCATCCTCCGCCCTCAGGAAGTTTCCATCGGTAAGTTGTCAGATGTCCCTCTGGGATTTCCATGTATACTTCTTGAGAGGTGACATTCATGTGACTGTGTGTCATTAAGCTGATGGGGACATTCTTGCTGTTTCTCCAAAGACCAGGTACAATGTACTGCAGCAGTTTGCTTCATATACAATGGACAAGGCAAGTGAGATCTTCACCACCTTCTCCCCTGACCCAGAGAGGCCACATGAAGAGTTCTCCTGGAATGTTTGTGAGTAGATAAAATGCCTTAAGCAAATGAAAGGAATTACAGTTACATTCTCAGGGGGAAATGTTGCTGTTGGAACTTGAGGCCTTGACTATAGCTAAATGGATATATACATCCTTGGGGGTTTTGCTATAATCCAGGGGATTATTGGGCAAATCTCTTCCCTGAGAGAAGCTGTAAATCTAACATAAGACCTTCATTACAAAGGAATCTAACTCCTGCCTACCAAATGGATTTGAAAGCATCTGGACCTGCCTTGTACAGTGACAACTCTGGATAGTCAGCCTGCTGCTGCATGTTCTGGGTCTGCTGGATTCAAAGGCTCAGTCTCCTGCAGCTGTACCTCACGGCAGAAGGGAGGGGACTCATAACTGGTTTAAAAATGTCTTTTTTT
The DNA here is from genome assembly GCF_000276665.1 of Chinchilla lanigera. Classification (NCBI taxonomy): domain Eukaryota; kingdom Metazoa; phylum Chordata; class Mammalia; order Rodentia; family Chinchillidae; genus Chinchilla; species Chinchilla lanigera. The sequence continues at coordinate 21,247,632 of NW_004955426.1, read as the reverse complement.
CCTTCTATTTTTTCAGGTGCAGAGAGCTGAGTCAATTATAACCCAAGCGTCTCTCCATATCATCCTCATTATCCATGCATAGCTGCTTTACTCCTTAGCTGTTTCCTTCCCTCTTATAGTCCCACTTTCCTCTCCTATTCCTCTTCTTCATAGGTATTTGTTCTCAAAACTGTATTGTTATGGTTTGTGTTTAGATGTTCCCCCCCAGCCGCAAAGCCTCATGCAGTTGTGGGGTGGGCTTCTAGAGTTTATGACTAACTCATGGTCCAATGCTACGATTATTGGTGTGAGTGCTACACCCACCTTAAGGAGGGTAGCCTGCATACAAGATAAGGGAAGGAAAGAGGTTTGCTTTCTGCTGCTGCTCCTCCCTTTTTGCTCTTGCTGCTTTTGCTGTTTTCTGCCGCATTGAGCTGTTGTCCTCTGCCATGTGCCATTCTACCTTGGAGCCAGTCAAACACGGACTGAAACCTCCACAAACTGTGAGCTAAATAAATCTTTCCCTCCTTAATTCTGGGTGTTGGATGTTTTGTCTCAGCAATGAGAGAAAAGTGATGAAGACATGTATATTGTTTGGTCTGCATCGTTTTCACCTTTTAATTATAATCATACTCAAACGTAATAAAAAGTTGAGTACTGCCATACACATTCCATTACCCCCAACCAGCATCAAACCTTTTCTGAAATTTTTCCATACTTACTTAATTTTATGTAGGTGTTTGAAAATAAATTGTTGACATCATGATAAATCACCTTTAAATACTTCTGCACTCTACAAAGGACATTCTCCTAAAGACAGTATCATCACAGTTTGAAATGTTAATAATTAAATAATTTCATCCAGTATCTAGTCCACATTAAATTTTAATTACTAAAATGTTTTTATAGCTCCTTTAATAAGTAATCAAAATTCAATTAATATTTTCATATTGTGTTTTGACAAATATTTGTAGTTTCTTTAACTCTAGAATAGCCTTCTCAGCTCTAAAAAAAATCATTTGGCTTTAAGAAATTTTAAGACATTTTTCTTTCTTTTTTAATTTAAATTAATTTTTGAATGATGCATAAAAATGTAAAAGTTGGCACATTTATAGAGTACCATGTGATGTTTTGATATGTGTATGCTTTGTATAATTTTAAATCAGTTTAAACATATCTATCAAATATATATCACTTCTTCAAGATGATGAATCTTTCACTCTAGCTTTTTGAAATACATAGTACATTATGTTATCTATAGTCACCCTACTGTGTAGTAACACAGGAGAAATTCTTGCTCTTATCTAACCATAGCTTAGTGCTCATTGATCTTTGCTCCACATTTCTTTCTTGCCTCTACTCTCCCCAATCTCCATAACAACCATTCTAATCTCAACTTCTATGAGGTCAGCTTTCATCTATTCTACATACGAATGAAGTTATGAGGTATTTGTCTTTCTGTTCCTGGTTTCATTTTACTCAAGATAGTGCTCTCCAGTTCCAGCTATGTTGTTGTAAAAGAAAGAATTTCCTTTTTTTGCAGCTGAATTGTATTCAAGTGTATGTGTGCATGTGTGTGTGTACACATATATATATGTAAATATGTATGTATGTATATCCCATTTGAAAATCTGTTCATCAGCTGATTGTTTTCATTTCTTAGCTATTGTGAATAGTACTGCAGTAAATATGAGAATGCTACACTGATTTTTATTTGTTTTGTGTATGTGCCCAGAGTGGGATTGTGGGATATTATGATGGCTCTATTTTTAATTTTTTGAGGAACCTCCATACTGTTTTCTATAGTGACCCTACTAATTACATTCCCACCATCGGTGTACAAGCTTCCCTTTTCTCCACTTCCTTGCCCTTTCTTGTTACATTTTGGGTTTTTGCTTGTTTTTTTGTTTGGTATTAGCTATTTTTACTGGGGTAAGGTAATATCTCGTTGTGGTTTTCATTGGCATTTCCCTGAGGACTGGTGACATACAGCTTTTTCTCTTATCCTGCTGACCACTTTGAAGAGACTAGTCCAGTTGTCTTGTAGAATGCCCCTCATTTTTGATTTATCTTACTGTTTTCTCATGATGTTGTTTAATTTGTTCCTTTATGTTTTTGTATTTTCTGTAAATTTGAAGTTAAATCTAAAGACGATTAAATTCAGGCTAAAATTTTGGCAAAAATACTTCATAGAGAATCTTATATGCTTCACAGCAGGTTCATAATTTCAAAACAGTCAGTTATCTGATATTTGTAATGTTAAATTTGATCATTTAGTTAAAATGATGACCACCAGATCTGTACCTTACAAAACTATATTTTTTCTCTGCAGATCTTGACAAGAAATCCATGGGAGTGTACTTTGGTACACTTTGTGCATTCTTTTCTCTGACAACTTTGTCTTAACAATTTTAGCCTCCACTGGTGCTTCTTATCTGAAGCACTCATCTTATTAACAGTTGTAAAATTGTGATATTCTAACATCATCATCTGTTAGCTGGGATAAATCTTATATATAGCAGAGCTTTTATTCATGGACTTTGGATAAACTCATGTATCAGTCATCTGTAGGGAAACAGACATAACACAAGATATACAAGTATATAAAAATTTACAAGGTTGCCTTACAATGGCCACCCACAGAGTCAGATGAGAAAGAGTGCTGAGGGCCTGTTTGCACACTAGAGATAGAAGGATCCAGTCAAAGATCTGGAGCTCACCACAGTGTCCTGTGTAAGTCCATATCCATATCTTGTAAGGCTGATGGGTCTGCAATGAAAGTCTGAAGAGTCTATGCTGAAAGGCTGAAGGATCTGTGCCAGAAGCTGAAGAGTTTCTGCTACAGCCAGGAGATAATGTTTAATGTGAAGGTGAAGACTGGAGCTCCTCTGAAGAAACAGGAGCAGATATGTCCTACCTCATTTCCCCTTTATATCATCTAAGCGAGCCACCTTAGGGTGGGTCTTCTACATCTATGGTGTGGAATTGCTGAGCCACTTTAGTTGAGCTTCTCTTATTCAAGTTGACACAGTCAATTAACCATCATACTCATGAACTATTCTATCTTCATTAAAAGGTAAAGCAAAATGCTTAATTTATTTCCAGCTCTTGGAGTAATGAGTCAGTGTAATAGTCATCTGCAAAGATGGCAAATTATTTTTTTACTTTCTCTTTTTATGTCTTATATGTCAGAATGAATTTATTTATTTAAGAAATCACTATCAGTTATAATCATTTTCTTTTTATTACTCAGATTTCTCCAAATTTAAGCATTGGAGTCCTATTCCTGTGGGTTATGATGCTGACAACCTAGAGAGTGATTTACTTGGCATTCTTGTTTTCAAATGCATCCCGCTTGGTTTTTACGGTGGAATAAGTCTTTCCTCCGTGTTATAATTATGACACACTCCCAGGGATCCCTGATCATATTTTCTGGGCCGATAAAATGATTGAGGACCAACTTGTCCCAAACCTGAAGTGATCTATCTATTTCTCTAAGGAGCTTTGCTTCCTTTTAGTTGAGAATGCTATTCAGATCAGGACAGTGTGTCTGTTTAAATTTGTACGTTGTGTTAACTGAACGTTGTGTTATTCACTGCATCACTGAGAATGAGTGCAATTGTGACAGAAATCGAAAACACAAAAAGAGTTTAGAAAAATGAAAATGCTACAAAAAAAAAGCAAATCTTCAAAGAGGTAGTCTGCTTAAATTTTGAGAAACTGTTAATTAAAAAGAAAAGTGATCAGGCTTCTGTCACATATGACAAAATTTGCAAATAGGCACTACAAATTCTTTTTTTAAGTTGGGTTTTGGGAGTATATCTTATATATAGCAAAATCATCCTTTTTTGGTGTTCAGTTTTGCATGTTTTGTTAAAATATATGCTTTTTAAAAACCATGACCACAGTGAAGATACAGGGCATTCCCTTGAACTCATAAAATTCCCCTGTGTTCTGTTATAATCTATCAGTGCCCCACTCCCCAGCCCTCAAAATTCTTGTAATCTTTGACCTGATTTCTATTATAGTTTTATCCTTGTCAGAAGTCATGCAATTGGAATCATTCAGGGTATAGTCTGTCATGTTTAACAGCTTGCACCTAACATAATCCTTTTGAGAATCATCCATGTTGTTGATCATTTCTTTTTATTGTTGAATACTATCTTATTATATAAAGATGCTGCAATGTGCTCATCCATTGTCTAATTGATATTTAGATTACTTCTAATTTGGGGTGATTATGTAAAAAATCACTGTAAAATTTTCTCTCAGGCCTGAGAGATAGCTTGGTGACACAGTGCCTGTCTGGCAAGTGCAATGTCCTGAGTTCAATTCCCAGTATCTACCCCCACCCAAAAAAAACCCCACCACATTTCTTTTCAATATGTTAATGTCTTTGCTGGTGTGATGAGCATGGTATATTTTGAATTTTTAAAAAATATCGAGAGTGGAAAATCTATGACAATAGAGAGTTGCTCAGTGATTGCCTAGATATAGGGGGAGGGATTAGGAGATGACAGCTAATGGATAGAGTGTTTTGCTTAGGGATAACAAAAATGATATGAACTTGATTGTGGTCATGGTTATACAACTCTGTCAATATGCTAAAATCTATTGAATCATACACTTTAAGTTTGTAAACAGTATAGTATGCCAATTTTAATAGTTCAATAAAGTTATTTTTAAAATATTCACTGTAAACCCTTTTGTTCAGCTCTTTGTATAGTCACGTGTCTTTATTTCTCTTGGGTAAAAAGAAGACTGAGTGGACTCATATACCACTGATAAGTGCATATTTCCCTTTGTAAGAAGCTGCCCAAGTCACTTGCAGAGTTGCTATACTGTTTTATGCATGCATCAGGAGCAAATCAGACTTCCCCACATCTACATCCTTGCTAGTACTTGGCATTGTAATTTTTTTTAAAAATTGGACATTATAATAGATAGCAAATTCTCTAATTAGTGATCAAAATAGTTAAATTGAGCAAGAAAGTGATTATCATCAGCAACAGAATTTACATAGACTGGATGAAATCCTAAAACTTTGTGTTACTCATTGAAAAAAGAACATGTATAGACTTTCATTTGTACTGTTGCCCAAGGCCCACAAACAATACAGGTAAGGCTGTGTCCTCCATGCCCCTACTCCATGCTCTCAAATTTACACTTCCAAGGGGTGTTTGTTCTTTGGGGTCTGTTTGAGACCCAGTCTTTTGATGGACAGCTGTTATTCACTGTGCAGCTCCCTCTAGATGGGAATCTTCAGAATTCAACCTATCCTTGCTTCTTGCCCTGCCTCTTCTACACTAGGAATGAAAAGAAAGTAATCAGCTATTCTGAGAAGCTGCCAACTTCTATTCTAGAAAACAGGTTCTATGGTTAAGAAGCTTTTTCTCTAAAGACAGAATGGTGTCATGGGCTGTTATGGTTTATTTCTTTTTTATTTTATTTTAAAGAGAATTTTTAAAAGAACAATCATGAAATGCCAACAACAGACAAAAACAGAAGAAAGCAAAAACAATAAGAATGATATAGGGTAGAAAAAACAACTGGGATGAGGGAAAGGAGAAAAAGAAAGAAAGAAGAAAGGGAATATATTTTATATATATATATACACACATTCAGAAGGATGCCTCGAATAACTATACTGCTGATGTCTAATGGTTTATTGAAAGGAATAATTAATGCTTTATTTTTTAATTTTTTGATCAATTTTGCATGCTTATATCTGGTAATCTGAACAACTAATTTGAAAGCAACAATACGCAATATAACAACTATAGTTGAATTCCTACATCTTGTTTGGTGAAACTCTGCATCATTTATAATTTTTTATTTGTATTTTTTATTCTCTTCAATGGTTTGATCAACCTTGCATTTTCACATCTGGTAATCTGACCAACTTCGATGAAGATAAAATATGTAATATAACAATTATTGTTATGATTTATTTCTAGATGTCTCCCGAAGCCTCAAGTGCTCATGGGTGGGGCTTTTGGGAGGTGACTTATCATGGGTGTGTGATACTAAATTAGTGCACTGATGGGTTTATAGCTGAGTGTGATGTTGGGAATTGAAGCCTGGTGGGAACAGGTAGGTCACTGTGGCATGGCATATGTATATCCTTGTGTTATTTCCTGTATCTAAATGTCCCCCAAAGACTTATGCAGTCATAGGTGGGGAATTTCAAAGGTGGCTGGATTAGGCATTGTGAATGTGGATTAAGAGTATCACGCTGAGATTAGGGGGTGGATAATGGAAGCCCCACCCTGTGTGTGGGTGGCAATAATCAATAGGTTTACAGCCTGGATGGAATATAAAGAGAGAGAGGGAAGGCAGGCCTATTGCTGCTTCTGCTACTGATACTTCCCTGCTGCTGCTTGCTGCTTCTCTGTCGCTTGCCTGCTTGCCATGAAGCATTCCTCCTCTGTGATGTTCCCCTGCCGTGTCATTTTGCCTTGGAGCCAGCTGACTGTGGACTGAAACTTCAATAAGCTCTGAGCTGAAATAAACCTTTCCTCCTTTTGCTTTGGGTGTTAGGTATTTTGTCTTAGCAATGAGAAAAGTAACTAAGAAACCCTTGCTGGTTGCTGTTTCCTGCCTGCTCTGCCATGTACTGCTTCCTCTGCCGCACTCCTCTATCATGCCACCCTGTCTTGGAGCCAGACGACTGTGGACTGAAATCTTTATAAATTGTGAGCCAAAATAAACCTTTGCTTTTTTAAGTTGTGAGCGTTGGGTATCTTTTCCCAGCAATGAGATAATGACTAAGACATAGGCCATGTGATGGAACGGTAAATATTGCGGAGCAGTTGCTGCAGCCAATAGATTCTTTGTTCTACAAATTGTCAGTGTGAAGAACCTCACAGAAGGTAGCAAATGGTGCCATAATGTATCTATATCTATATCATCTATATCTATATATATGCCATCATTGGTGAGACACCTGGGTAGTTTCCAATCACTGAGTCAAGATCCTTAAATCTTGGATGTATGGAATTGGATAAGCTAGTCTATGGGCTGGCATTAGCAGCCTGTCTGAGTAGGGAGGGAAGTGAGAGATGAAGATTAACCTCTGATTAATCCTGAACAAGTTAAACTGTTCAGAAGACTATAAAGAATATTTCTGGGGAAAGTGTACTTTCTCCATGTCAGATTCAGCAAAAAAGACACTCAGTAGATCAAGTGCTTCTGCTTCCTGACCATAAGAATGTACCCCCACAGGAGCTGTGGTGTTTTGGGACCTACCAGCTGCCGGCTTGGGTACAGCATATCCTGACTTGACATTTGGGGAACCTTCAAATATTTAAGGGCTTTCATCTATCCTCTCAGTTACTTCTTCCTTTGAGGATCATAAAAGCCTTGAGAAATGGCAAGCTTCCTTTTCAGAGTTTCTTCACTGAATGCATTATTCTCATTTCATTAATTTTTAAAAGACCTTCTAATGTATTTGGGGTATCATTTTATGCCCATTGCAATGCAAGTCAGTTTGTCCAAATGACTCAATGAAAATACTCAATTAGGCCATCATTTATATGTTTTCTATTCATTTAGTATATTTTCATGTGTGTTTGAACATGCGTGCTGCAGAGTTAGACAATCTGAGTTCAAAGTGTAACTGATGACTAAAGCAGCTGTCTTATATAGTCTTAAAATTTTAATGTGCTTCCAACTTCTTTTCTCCTTTACTTATTTTGAAAGTTCTTGATTATTGATATTATTGCTTTCTTTTATGCAAATAATAAAGAACTTTTAAGATTTTCACAATCAGTCACACAGTAATTTCTGCTGCATTTTACTGTAAAAAAGGCTGTTTAATTGTGGGCAAGAAGCTTATCCTCAGTAACTTTTTAAAAAATTTCTTTTTCTTTTTTTAAAAACTTCTAATCAAGATATAGAAAACATAAAGTAAACTAATCTCTAGTGTATGGCTTTGTGAGTTGTTATATACATCCATGCAACCCCATTAATTACCATTGCATTTTATTCTCAGAGAAATAAATTACATTTAAACTTCAAGTGAGTGGTAGAATTCCATTATGTGAAGTGCACATGGAGTGTTTCACTCCAAGTTATAGCTACAATAGTTAACTATGGGTGAAAGTAAATACTCAGATATTAACAAAATCATGGCAACCGTGATTCACATTGTTCTGCTGATTATTTATGCTGTAGCACACATTGTGTTATAATGCCAGCCTTGATGTTCAGGTCCTACAGATCTTCTCTATGTATTTGTGTGTTCCACTGTTCAAGGATGTACTCACATGGTACTATGAAACCAGCATCAAGTTACTCAAAAGTTCATCTTACGATTAAGTATATAAAGGATTGGCCTTAGTCCACCTCTCTATATTGCCAATGAGTCCATCGATCCTGGACAGTGATGAAAATCTGAACTTGAGAATTTCCCATCCACCTTAACTTTGTCAATCTTAGGGAAGCGCGACCCTGATTCACTTCACAGTACAGACTTGAAGTTGATTTGTTTGAGTCTATCCAAATACCACATCAGTTAAATTTTACTTAATTATACCTTTCCTCCAAACCCTATAAAAATTCATCTTTCTTTTGTTTGGGTGAGATGATCCATGGTTCTCTCATATATGTCTTTGTGAAGGAGTAATACATCTGCTCTGTTGGACTACAGATTTGTCCCCAGGTGTCTTAAGCCAATTAGGCTAGGACAGTAGATTTTATTATTTCTGTTTCTAAAGATAAGGAAACTAAGGCTCAAGAAGTTAAATAAAGGATACAAGGGGCACAGATAATATGTGGTGACAGAGTTGAAATGAGATCTTAAGGGTAACAAAGCCCAATCCTTTTCCAGATGCCATTCTGACCTCTTCCTTTTGGCCTCATTCCACTGGATCACACTGCTTTTGTTTAACAAGCCCACTCACTGTAAAACCACAAAAACCACTTCTACCTCTTTGCTCTTCCTCATCACAGCTAGTAGCTAATTATGACACAGTCTCTATTTCTCAAAGTATGGTTTCAGTTTTTTAGTGTTTTTCTCTGCCAGGAACCTGAATGAACCCTGAAATTCTTAGTTCTGAGTTCCTTTATTCCTTGGTCACACCAGCCAGTAAATATTTCTAACAGACTTTGGATCTTCATTTTCCTCATGCTTGTGCTTATGCTTTTTTTTTGGATTCCCTTGCCCACAAATCTTTGCCTATACAAATCTTTCCCCCGCTCTCCCCCTCCTTCTCTCTCCCTCCTTTTCTTCTTTTCTTTCTATCACACCAAGGTCCTTTGTTGCAAATAACAGAAACTATGCTTCCAGTAGTCCATTTTGCAGAGAATTTTATAAAGGCCATTAGATATTTCAAAGAAACATCTTCTTTTGACTTGAAAGATACTTGACAGTATTGGTCCAGGGTAGACAACATCCTGTTGCCTGGCACAGATAGTATGGTTTTCAACTCTGACACTAGGGGGTGCTAGACTGCAAACTGGGCATCTATGCCACTCTCATCAAGACTGGCTGTACTGCAAACTGGACATCTAGGCTACCCTCATCAAGACTATCCAGACTGGTGCCTCATTTACTTCTTAGTCTCCAGGTGAAGTCTTACATAGGTATAATCTAACTAGCAGAGCCTAGGTCCCATATCTACTCCATATTTCCAAGGGCAGCTGGGAAAAGAGATTTTAGTGTCTATCTTAAGGAGCCACAGACTCAAAAATTGGAGAAGTCTCAACAAACAGGAAAAGCATTCAAATAGCATAGATGCCAAATAAAAGTGATAAATGTTTATTATACTGTGTCCAGCTAGGATCTGACCTGGTAAGCCTTCTCTAAAACTACAGCAAGAATGAAGCCCTCTTTGTTCTGACCTTCTAGTATGCTTTGTTTTTCTATTACATTATTACAATTGTAATAGATGAGATTCATACATCTCCTTATCTCCTTACCCTTTTTGCAGTTCATAACTTTCAATTTCCATGACAGTACTTTTTTCCATTGAATGTTTTCTCTGTCCATTTAAACTTTATTTCATTCACTGGTACATTTGGTTGAAAGGATGTGGGAATTAACGAAGGTCAGGAGCAGTCCTCAGCCACTGACCAACAGAAGATGTATAAATACTTCAGCTTCCTTGCCTTTCAGATGAGCTAACCCTAAGGCATGTGTTTATTCTTTAATTTTTTAAAATCTGCTTTTGGTACCAAGAATCGAACTCACGACCTCACACTTGCCAGGTAGGCACTGTGCCACTGTGCTATACCTCTGGCCCCAAGGCATGTATTTAATAGTAACTGCTACCAGTTTCCTGATGGGCATAGGTTTAGTGCCCATAGTGACAGATAGCTTGAAAACTCCTTTAGTGGCTATCTTCCCTTCTGTGTCTCATTCCTCTATCAATGTCAACTTCATGTCTCAACTACCGTACTTAAATCTCTGTTCCAGAACCTGCTTTTGTCTGAACTCAAAATAAGACAGCACTCTTCCCTATATAATAGACAGCAAACTACTTATCCATCTCTCTTGTAAAAGTCTCAGAGCATTGCCATTTTTCCTCTTATAATACCTAGTACAGTCCCTTGTACATAGAGATATTATGGATGTTGCGATAGTTAATCTTGAATGGCAATTTAATTGGCACTTATGAGATTAGTAAAGCACACTTTTGGGTGTTTCTGAGTGGGTGATTGGAATGTGGTCGTGGGAATTATATGACTGCTTCCTCTTTGGCTCTCTATATAATCTTCTCTGCTTCCCAGCCATCATGAGGTGAGCGGCTTGCTTCTGTCATGTCCTTCTGCCATGATACTTCTGTCTTGGAGCTAGGAGACCATGGACTGAATGCCTGAAGCTATAAGCCAAAATAAATACTTTATTCTTTAAGTTGCTGGTATCTGGTATTTTGTCTCATTAATGGAAAGGTGACTGATACAATTATATTTTTTAATTTATTGAGTTGAGTTAAATTAGCAGTAAATTTATACTGGAGTATAGTGACACAGTTTTACCCTTTTGAGAAGGAATCAACAGATGTTGTTAACCGTGGATTTTTAAATTTAAATTTAAATTCATTTATTTATTTGGCATTGGAGATTGCACATAAGGGTATATGCATGCTAAGCATGTGCTCTACCACTAAACTACATCTGCATCCTCAATAGTGGTCATATTTTATAAAAACAATTAGAGCTGTTGAATTTCTAGCTTTTGTTCACATATTAATATTACTTTTTAAAATGTCAACCATCTCAGAAAATTATGGCCCACTGTGGCTACATACTAGTGGCTGCATTACTCTGAGCCCTTGAATGTTGAATGGCCTGTGAAGGTTTAAGCCATGGGTGTAAAACACCCAGTGAGAAATTCTGGAGACAGCCAAAGGGGTCTAAGTGACCTTACAGTGTGGTCTCCTTAACCTTGGGCCCCTATCCTGAGCATTCCTTCATGGAGTAATTCCTCTTCCCAGGCCCATCCTTTGAAACATCTCTCAGATCAATGGTTGTTCATTTGTTTAATTCTTGAGTTTTTTGGTTTGAGATAGGCCAAGTGTTTTTGGCCAGCGAATGTAATTTCAGTGGGTTTGATGGGTAATAAGAAGTAAAATAAATAGTGAATGTTCTGTAATAGTTGGCGGGCTCTGAATGGTTTGGCTGTGGTTCTCAAAAAGAATGAAGGAGGGATGTGGTCAACATACAGGAATGAATTTTGAATGGAGCCAGGCTAACATGCTTGGATACCAACACTGCGTGGGAGGGTAGAGTAATGCAGCACAGGGACCACAGCAGCACCCCTCACCAGGCTCCCTGTCTTTGTTGTAGCACTGAAGAAACGCCTGACTTTCCTGCGTGTTCCTGGCAGGAGCTCTACTCTTCTCAGGCAGGGGCTCTACACTTCTCATCTGATCAACATCCATCGTCGCAGTGGCATCATTTTCCTTGAAGTCCTCAAGATTAATCTCATTAAGGCTTTAGCTGTGTGTAACCAGAGGAAATTACCATGGGAAACCCATTCTCCTTCCTCAATCCCTAGATTCTCATTTATGAAAAGATCTGGGTATCTGCTTGACTGACTTCATTTCTCATGCCTCCCTAGCTCTCAAAACTCCTTCCCTTGCACCCCTGGCATGCAATGTACAGACAGAAGATCCCCTCTTTCCTGGTATCTTTTTCATTATCTTGTTCAAATCTGCTGTTTTCTAGAGACCCTTCTCCTTCTGCAGCCCTCTGTTAAGGGTGTTTGGTTCTTGACTCCATCCCTGGTCCCATAGATCCTCTTTGTTTCTTATTGCTTCCCAAACCATCATCTCATCCTCATTAAAAACACCAACTTTTTTAACATCATACTGTCATCTATTACCTTCTTTTTGGTCTCCAGGATCACTACTTAGTTTATTACTTCCTCTCATTTCTGGATCACTATCACTTTCTCCAACACTATGCTCACCACATTCTTCATGACTTTAGTATGTACACAGATGAAATTTCCAGTGGCTTTGACTTTCAATACCTCCAAACCTCCTCCTCTAAAATATCATCTTGTATTTTACCTCATCAATTCACTCAACCAATGACTTCAACGTTAAATATACCAATATTTGACCATCTCTTCTCATCGTACTCATCTTATTTTATTTGCATCTACCTGTATCATTCTTGACCTTACCATTTCCTTGTATAGTCTCAAAGAATAACCACTATCCTCAAATTTATGCTATTATTTTTTTTAATTTAAGTTTTTGGTACAATTTAGGTATACATAATGACTACATTCATTATAGAGAATTTGTATCTGTACATGCTATATCTTGATTCCTCTTTTTTAAAAACATTCTACTCTTAAATTTTTTTAATTTTAACAATGAATCACATATGCTTCACATCTGCATGTATTCCTAAATGTATATCACTTAGACTTTGTGTCTTTATATTACATGTAGTCTACTGTAACCTGTACTTTTTGCATTCCATTCTATAAAGAAGATATTTCTATGCAGTTGTGAATGGTTGGAGTTTATTTTTACTGCTATGTAACATTCTGGAAAATTTATTAGGCTGTTTCCAAATTTTTGGTATCAATAATTCTTTATAAATAATCTACATTTATTTTCTTATTTATGTTTCCAAGAGCTTCTATGAGAAGAATTGATGTATTAAAGGAAATAATCAGGTTTAGTTTTTTTTTTGTCTTTTTTTATTATTTTAGAGTAAAAGAAGAATAACATAGTAATAGCAGGGCTTGCCAAATTACAGACAAAGTGGTAAGAAATTATCAATGGTTGTTTTACATATTATTATCTACAAGGTAGTTTCTCAGGAAAACAAATAGACAAATAATAGTGAGTTACAGACAAAAGTGGTAGGTTATTATTGATGGTTGTTGTACTATACTTTGGTATCTTCAAAGTGGTTTCTAAAGAAAATAAATAGAGCTATACATGAGTGAACAATTGAATATTCATTGACTATTCTTAATGGTTGTTGTAGGAAACACATAGTAATAAACATACATCCATTTATGAAATAGCATAAAAACAATACAAACATTACAGAGGTATGGACAGATTAGTAGGAAAATATCAATGGCTGCTGTAATACATGGTGGTATTTTCAAAGTGGTTTCTCAGGAAGACAGAAATATGCAAGAAAGATCTAACAAGTAGTTATAGCCTAAGGGTTGTGAAAAATAGCATATTACCTTCTCACCATTGACTCCTTTCACTGAGGTGTGATGGCTAGAAGGAAGGCCAGGATTGAAAAGAAGAACTGAGAGACTTGCACCTTTGTCTAGCAACAGGCTGTTTTCTTTTTCCTCTATAGTCATGATTACCCAGGGCTTCTCCATGGAGATGACAGTCTGACCAGAGGGAGAAGGCAGAGTATGCCTCAGGCCCCCTCATTCCTGTTAAGCTAACTGATAAGATGGGTCTGAGCTCTGGGGCCTCTGCTTCAGAGGGCAGACTGCTCTCCAGTGGTCACCTTTGCATTCAGGGCATGGCCCAGGGGGCTTATTAGGGCAGTTCCTCTTGAGGTGGCCTGGCTTTTAACAGTGGTAGCAGATGAATGTAGTTGATGAGTTCTTCTTGGGGCCCTGAGAATCAGATTTAGGGTCTGTTTCTCTTAGTGCTGCAGCAAAAGCGGCTGTTTTTTCTTGGTCTCTTTGTTTTCTCTCCCTGGCCTCCTCCTTGTCATGGCTATAGAATACTGAGGAGGCAATTCTTACTAATATCTCAAGTGAGCCATCTGGGGCAAAAGCCACTTTTTGCAGCCTTTTCTCTCCAGCCTCCCAGCGCATTGGGACCCCGCAACCACTTAGTGTCCTCTCCCCAACCATCAGCACAGGTAGCAGGAATCTTGGTGCAGACCTCTCCAGAGCTCCACACACTCCTCCACCGCAGCCTGTACTGTCAGGGGAGGAATGGCTTCCAGAGGATCTGCCATACTTCTAACAATTCTATACCTTCTCATCTTATCTCAAATCTCCATGCCTCTTGCTGCACCCTTGCTCTTCACTAATGACCTTGCTTCTTTCTTCACTAACAAAACAAACAATCAGAAAAGAATCTCCACTGGTTTCCTATTCTGCACTGACTTTCCTATCCTGACATATACCTCTTGTATTTTTTTCCATTGCTGTGGAACATCTTACTCCAACATTTAGTAGCTTAAAACACTATTAATTGTTATCTCACAGTTTCTATGAGCCACGAGCCCCGACATAGCTTAGCTGGGTCCTCTCTTTGGCTCTGGTTCTCCCAGGATTATTTATTGTAGCCGAATGCTAACAAGCATTTATCACTAAATAAGTGAGTTATACCCTCATCCTCAATGACAAATATTTATTAATAATAAGCAGGCTGCATGGCAAATATACTTTTATACTCATACGGAATGCATACTTTGAAAAATAAATATTATACTATTAGTAAATTGTAAAATTCTCTGTAGTTAACTTTTTTCTTAGTATTGAAATAACAGACATCTGGAAGAGAGAAAGTGGAATGCCTGCTTCAACTAAGCATTTTGGCTCTGGAGAACCAGAGCCAAAATAATTTGCAGATGAATCAATTATTTAATCATGAAGAAAATAAAGTATAAAGTACCAGGGAAAAAAAAGAAATAAATATTTTTATTATTGCACAATAGGAAACATTTTCCCTGGTAGGAGTCAAAATCCAGATGTTATATGAAAAAGATTAGTAAATTTAATTAAATGATAATAAAATAACTACAAGATGATAAAAATAATAAATGGAATGAAATGACAATTTACAAACCAGGATAATATTTGCAGCTTATATTATAGTCAGAAAATGTATGCAGTATTTAAAAGTCATGACCAATAATCAAGTAAAAAGTCATTAACCTAGTAGCATTTTCTCTTTTCTAAACTCTAGTTTTGCCCTCTCAATTTCTGCAAATTGTACTCATTCTCAGTGATCCAAAGACATTAAAAAAAGACAAATAACATTCAAAGTTTGTAAATTGAAACATTTTCATCAAAATCTGTACATTACAGTAAATGCAAAATTTTTATAAGATGAAAAATATTGTAGGAGAAAAATAGACATTTTTATTGTCATTGTTCCCTAAAGAGTATAGTATAACAACTATTCATATAACATTTACTTTGCATTAAGTATTTTATTAATCTAGAGATGGTTTAAAGTATATAGGAAGATATACACAGGTTATATGCAAATACTCTGCTATTTTACATAAGGGTCCTGAGCATTCATGGCTTTTGATAACTGCAGAGGAAGTGGAACTAATCTCACATATACAGGAACGATGCTAGGGATAACTTTAAAAGAATTAAAATAAGTCAGTCTATAAGCAACAGCACAAAAGATGCAGTATTGCAAAATGAGGGCCTATTTACTATATGCACTTAAGTGGACAAGGAAGAGTGGTTTCGTATGTGAAAAGTATCTTGATTCCCAGGATAGGAGCTGGGTACTGTGAGTCCATGTCTTGCTTTTAGCTGTGACTTTTGGAGCCTGAGGCAAGTGAATTAAGCTAGTCAAATCTGGATAATAATATTTAATCATCAATCTCACCACCGCATAGTGCAAATCAGTTACTTGATGTTGGTAAAATGCTTTGAAGGTGTAAAGTTCCAGGCTGCAAGTACAAGCTTGTTCAACCTGTGTGCTGTCATGGGAACAGAGACTAGAGTCAAGACTTTGAGATTTCCTGGCACTATTCCATTAGACAGATGCTTTTAAAGTTCCAGTGCTTCCAAATGTTTCTTAAATTCACCTGTCCAGAAAAAAGTCTTCATTTTACTTGCATTTTCTGATTCTTGTCTTTTCTTCAGTGGTGACAGAGGTTTAGTAAGTAAAACTTGAATGTAATGATTTGTAGGAAATTGTTCTTTTCAGGGAAGGAAAGAAAGTCTAACATATGATTATAAACTTTTCAAAAATAAGGAGTTATACTATACATACGATAGTATAACTATGTTATACTATAGTTGTTACACTATACTGTTTAGGGAACAATGACAATGAAGATGTCTATTTTTCCCATAGGGAATGATGTTGGCTTTTGAAGAATACATATGTTATGGTTGATACGTTGTGTCAACTTGGGGAGTCTAGAGGTTTGGCTAAGTGACTCAGGAAGCCAGGGTGCTTACTTTGTATACATCCTGCACCTGTGGAAGAGGAGGGCATGGAGATTATGCGAGAGCTACATGCCCCTTAGGTGGGGGTAGCCTGTTTACAATGTAAGGGAGGGAAAGGGTCCGCTTGCCGCCATTCCTCCCATTTGCTCTGGCTCTTTGCTGTTCGGCTGCCATTCCCCGCTTTGCTCTTGTTGCTTTGCTATCTTCTGCCTCGGAGTCAGCCAAGTATGGACTGAAACCCCACAAACTGTGAGCTAAATAAACCTTTCCTTCCTTCATTTTGTGCCTTGGGTGTTTTGTCTCAACAACGAGAGAGAAAAGTAACCAAGACAACATATTAAATCAATCTGTAGGAATATAACATCCTCAAAAAGAAATGTACAGGCTAAGAAGGCTTATGGCAATGAGAGTGTTGGTAGACAGTCTTCATGGGTCTGTCACATTCTTATACATCTTGCAAGCAGTGCACATATTCTCTTTCTTGCTGAATAATTCTTTCAAAGATGTTTGTGTAGTTAACAGCCTTAGAAGATAGAGATAATGCCTTCCTCCAGAGCAAATATTAGACTTGCTTACCACACTTCACAAAAATACAAGCTAAGTTCAAAGTCCCTTTCCTGTAATGCAATGCAAGATGTGTATGTACAGATGTCATCAGGCCCTGTGGTAATTGAGGACTTGGTGAACTGGTGCAAATTTGCTGATGCTCTGATTACTGTTATTGCTGTGAGTAATAAGTTCTCTTTAAACTTTGACTCAGGAGTCTTGTGTTTTCTCAGCATTCTGGGCAGAGTACCTCTTTAGCTTGCATATGGAGTAAATTGTCAAACTTCTCCCAGCTCTTAGAAATGAAATGTCCACTTTCGTACAGCTATATAATAGAAATACAATGCAAGCCATTCATGAACCATATAACAGAATTTAACAGCCACATTAAAAACCAGAAATGGTTAACCCCCGCAAAAAAGGAAAATATCATTTTACTAATGTTATTTAGAAAAGTACACTATTTGAACTATTATCTCAATATGGAACCCATATAAAAATTAAGCAGCTATTTTTCTTTCTTTTGCACAAAGTCTTCAAAATCATGAACATTTTTTACACATACCGCAGATTTCAGTTCAGACGAGCCACGTTTCAAGAGCTTAAGAGGTGTATGTGGGCAGCCAGTGGCATTCATTTTAAATAGTGTAGCTCTTGTCTGTAAAATACAGTAAAATGAAAATTCTTAAGCCTAAAACAGATTTTCTTTTAAACAATTAAATCCAGAATGTCAGTGATATTGCTTATTGGCCTTGTTGCTCCTGAGATTCTGAGCCACGTCCTGCATGTTCCAGAATTTAATTCTGACAGACTTGTCAGGAAATCCTTCATGCATTATGTAGTCCTTGCATGCCCTTTAAAGTACATTCAGAATTGTGGGTTAGTCTGCAGCTGCCTGTAATAAGATAGGAATGTAGGATAAGAGTCATTAAAGACGAATTTGACACCAATCCATCAAGCCATGCCTGTCTTTGTGTTTCCAGAGACGGCAATTTAAATATGCCTTACATTTCCTTTCCAGCTCTCTCCTTGGAGAAGTTTATCTACTCAGCTGAAAGAGGGGGCAAAGATCATAACCTCAGCTCATATTATATTAGCATTTGAATAGGAGATTGGATATTCACCCAGTTTTGATGAAGAAAATAAAAGTAACTTCAGCCCTGGCAGCTTCACCTCAGTTTGCTCAAGGTGGCCACGTGATCATGTGTGGTACAGCACGGGGCACGGGCAAGGAAGAAAGTAAATGAGACCTGAGGTGCAGCTATGTGCTAATGTAAAAACCCTGAAAAATAAGCCAAGCGAGAACAAGAACCGGGACTTTGGACTATGGTCCCTATCTTCTCACTACTCTTCTCGCACCATCTCCTCATGAATATTAAATTTAGTTACCCTAGGGGCTGGGGATTTAGCTCAGCGGCAAAGCGCCTGCCTGGCAAGCGCAAGGTCGTGAGTTCGGTTCCCGGTACCGGAGAAAAACCAAAAA
>NW_004955426.1:21210119-21228927 GCF_000276665.1 Chinchilla lanigera | reverse complement strand
GTACCGGAGAAAAACCAAAAAAAAAAAAAAAAAAAAAAGAGGTAAATTTAGTTACCCTAAACTAATTTGTGAAAGATATGACTTAAATTTTCAAAGTCAAATGAATTTAACAAATATCACTTTAAAAAAAGCTGCTAACAAGCGGTCAAGTTTAGATTTCCAACGTCATACCTAAATTTTTCTTATAAGTAGATACAAAAGTTCATGCTATGACTCTTCCTTATTGTGGCAGTTCATAGTAGAGTGACGACTTTCTAGGTTTATGGCACCACCGACATGGTGGCAACAGAGGTTTCTCAGTGGATTTCTCCCTCCTTGTTCTGGTGATCACAGAATGATCTGGTACCAAGGCCAGAAGAGGTGGGAAAGAGCCACTTATGAAAAGAAACAGACCAAGAGAAAATTCATTCTCTCACTTTCTCCTCTTGAATCCTATATAGGCAATTCTAGAAATATGCTCAGATGGATACTTCCGCTTGATCTGAACACTGTATTGTATCAGCTTTAGTTAATTCATGATCCTAGTAAGTGATATTGATTAAAATTGAGGTTTGGAAATATTGTTTTGGCTTGTGTCAATATAGATAAGAAATTCTAGAAATGGATTTGAGTTCCTCATACAAATGGGCCCTCACTTAGCATCAGGGCATTGAAGAAGAGAGAGAATGTCCCCTTTTGTACCCTGACTTGGGTATAGTAAGAATCTCTGAGATCCTGGGATGAAGATGATAGGGCAGTGTAGTCCTTATGTGAGCACCATTTATTCAGCTGCTTTGTGTGTCCCATCTCTGAATCCTGGTCACTTTTATGTGATGTTTCTTTTTAAAACTCATGCACTCTTCTTGGGAGACCGAATGCACAGTGAGGTCTGAATGCTTTCTTTCCCTTTCCCCCTCAGGGGTACACTGCTCTCTTGACATTCAGGGACCCATCCTTAAAGCAACATCCATTTCCCAGGCTGCTGGGAAGGATTAATAGCCAGAATGGCCTCCGACTTCAAAGGCCCGGATGATCTCCTGTAGCAGGTCAGACCCTGGAAGTGCCTGTGTTGTGAACGGACACCTGGACAAACACAAAGGATGTAGCATGGTCTTTTATTCCTGCTATTCATTTCCCTGAGCAAAATTTGTCAGGACTACCTTCTCATGCCTCACATCATAAAAAGGCTTTTGTGTTACTGGGAATAGGGGAAGACAGTGGGTGTCAGATGAGAAGCTGCTCAGAGCTCAGCCTTTCATCTTCGGATACACAGCCAGTCAGTACATCTGGAACTTGCTGTGTC
The DNA here is from genome assembly GCF_000276665.1 of Chinchilla lanigera. NCBI lineage: Eukaryota > Metazoa > Chordata > Mammalia > Rodentia > Chinchillidae > Chinchilla > Chinchilla lanigera. Next base: position 21,227,645 of record NW_004955426.1, on the reverse strand, counting down.
CAGCAGAAGTTGGCACCACTGCGAACCTATAATCCCCTTCCCTTACTATAGCCATCTCTTGTCGCTGACACTCTCAGCCAAGTGCTCATCTATGGATCTTTCCCAGAACATGCATGTGCACGTAACCACTCGGCGTTCTGCTCTGTGCCTGGTTCTGTAGGAGCACAATAAATATTTGGTGAATGAATAAGTGAGTTACTGATTAAACCCCTAAGTCAACTCTAGAACAAAGCTATATTTTTAGCAGCTGAACCCTTTATCTTGGTTTGGATGAAACTCTGGATTGTGGATTTGAGTGAAAATCATTTATTAGGAAGTGATTCCAGGCAACACCAATAAGAGAATAAGGAAGTGGGACAGGCCAGGGACTGTGGCCAGTAGAAAACAACTATTCAGCAAATGTCCACTCTGGACAACTGGGGCATGAGCTTGCTGGGCAGTTCTGGAAACAGTAAAGAATGTTCTTTTCTCACAGGAGATATAGCTCAGCAGCACAGTGCCTGCCTGGCAAGTGCAAGGTCCTGAGTTCAATTCCTGGTACCAAAAAAATCATGTGATTTTCCCGTAGGAAAGGTGAAAGAGCTGGAGTCTGTAGGTCCTTATCCACAGTTTGCGTTAGCCACTGCTGAAGGACTATTTCTAGGCACATTATCAATCTGGCCTGTTGTGTACCCAGACAGAGTGGGCTCTGAGGGCCAAACACCTCTTCAGACAAGGTGTATGTTGGTGGCCGGAAGTCAGAATCTCAGTTACACAAATTTTAGAGGATGTTTGTAGTGTCTGCAACACCATTCCACTTTCTCCAGCTTTTGTTCTCTCAATTTCTCCTATTAAGATCACATGGGGGGGGTGGTCCCTGGTTTCTTCACCCTTGGGGATGATAATAATTCCGGAGGCTATAGCCTACTAGAACAAGTAATCTTCCCTTTCTTGTTGCTACTATGTTAGTGAGGTGGTTATTATGAATACATGCTTCAGCAAGCCACATATTAATCTTGTAGCTCACTCTGCTTGCCCTTGATTCTCTTGGCCTTCATCTACAAACTTCACGATCTACACCTTAGTGCTCATAAAATGGAAACAAGGCTTGTACTTAAAGTTGAAGGGGTTGGTAAGTTTCAAGCACAGGACTGTCATAATTCAGAGGGGTTTCATGGTACTATCCCATCACTCCCCACAAAACCATGCACCTTGGGCCTGGGAGGGACCTTAAATATCACTTCATTTAATGAGATCATTTTACATATGATAAGGCAAAAGCCCAGAGATGTGAAATGCTTTGTTCAAGATCACACAGCTGGTGAGAGTCAAGACGTGATGAAGCCCTCCCAAATGCAGTGCTGAGCTTCTGTACTGCCTACACTATCAACGCCCTGGAGCCCAGGAGAATGACCTGGGAAGGAATTTGGACAAAGTTCAGGAGAGGAGTAAAGGATTTAAGTGGTGGAGAGGGAAAGGGCTGAGAAAACAGAAGTTTGGGAATCTGTCTTACAGACTTTACCTCTTTCTTGTGACAAAATCTCTGGGAGGAAAGTTTTATGGTTCCGTCAAATTGATAGAACATGGATTTTTTTTTAGGAATTCAACAGTGGTTGTTATATTGCATATTGTTGTCTTCAAATTGGTTGTTCAGATTATCAGATACAAGCATGCAAAATCTGTCAAAAAATTTAAAAGAAAAAATTTAAGCACTAACTATTCCTTTCAATAGACCAGTAGAAATCAGCAGTACAAAGATCTCAGCTATTCTTGTAAATATATATATTTTTCCCTGCTTTCTTTCTTTCTTTTCCCTCATCCCAGTTGTTCCTTCCCTTTGAGCAAATTCTTTCCCTTTCAAATATCTATTGTATCTTCAGATTTTATTTACTCTTTCAGATTCTTACACCAGGGAGACAATGCAATGGTTTTTTTTTTGTTGTTTGTTTTTTTGTTTTTGTTTTTCTTCTGGTACTGGGAATTGAACTCACAACCTTGCACTTGCCAGGCAGGTGCTGTGCCGCTGAGCTAAATTCCCAGTCCCTGACACTGTGGTGTTTACACCTGCAGATCTGATTTATTTCATTTATGAGTATGGCCTCTGGTTGCATCCATTTCCTATAAAAGCGTCAAGTATATCTTTTTTTTTTTTTTATAGCTGAGTACCACTCCATTGTATAAAAATACCACATCTTTTTTTATCTATTTGTCAGTTGGTGGGCATTTGGATTGTTTCCAAGATTTAGCTATGATAAATTGCACTGCTACAAGCATGGGTGCACATATATGGCTATGGTATGGCTATCATCAAGAAATCAACCAATGACAAGAACACATATTTTTAAAAGTAAGTTTTAGCTAGAAATGAAGGTGCGCAACTGTAATAGCAGCACTTTGAGAGGCTGAGGTCAGAGGATTCAAAGTTTGAGTCCTACCTGGGCAATGTAGCAAGATTCTGTATCAAAATAAAAAATCAAAAAGGGCTGGGGATATACTTTGGTGTATAAAGACTGGGTTCAAGGTTCAATCCTGAGTACTACAAAAAAAGTGATTTCTTTGATTCTTTTTATAATTGATCTCATCTTTCCTGTTGCTACATTTCCACCTAATCACAGAAAAAAATAAACTAAAAACTTCAGCTTGCCTATTTAAAGTATCAGAGTTGCCTAGGGACTGACTTGTGAGGCCAGCAGCTTTCCTCTGTCAGCAGCCAGAGACGACTTGCTTACTTTCCCACGTACCTGAAGAAACTCCGTTATTGGTCCTGGTGCACCAGGGTAACCCAGACACTGACAGTTGGCAGCATTTAATGTGAACATCCTCTGCTTCCTTCTGGTTACGACACTGAGGATCTTTTAACCTCATAAGATACTTTTTGAGATAAACAGCACATTAAAGGATTGCCATCCTGTGACACCCCCCAAGGGGAGGAATTTGTCAGGTTGGGCTAGGCAGGGAGCTAGCTTCCTGCAAGAACCCACAGGAAAGCTGGGGAGGGGGGCAGAGTAAAAGGGAGAACAAGGAGGTATGGGGAGGCTGTTCAGAATGGAAGGGACTTTTGGGAAAGGCAAATGTAGCCTGGGCTGTATGGGACCCCTGTGAGGGCCTGGGGAGGCTGAGCAGGGAGCTGGAATTGGGATTGGAATCGAAAGGCCAGAGCAGAACCCCTTCCCAATGCAGAGGCCACTGGCTATGGACAGGACAGAGCAAATATTGAGGCTGGAGCTGAGCATCTATCTTTCAGGACCCAAAACTGGCCTTTTGGTCCTCTCTGTACACACAGAATCGGGGGGGGGGTCAGAACCTTGTCTCTTGACCCCCAGCTGAAGCTCATTGTGCTTGTCACAGATGGCTGGGCCCATCCGTGTCCCAAGGGCTAAGGGTACACTGCAGGCCCCGTGTGGCCCTCTCTGAGCCGTGATTTCCTTTGATTCTGTTGTTCTTGTTCCATCCAAGTGGGACCTCTGTTCCCATTCTGAAGGCCACTGTTAAGTCCTATTCACTCTCAATGGCTCATTTAGTTCAGTGGGAGTTTGGGTTTTTAGAAGGTTTTCTCTTTTAAATTTTTTTTCTTCTCCTTTTTAAAAAAGGGTCATAAAGAGCTTTAAGATGCCACGCATGAAAAGCTCTGGATAAATGCAGCTTGTACTGGATTGTAAAATACTGTATTGTTCTGACCTTAATTCCTTGTGTGAGACTGGAATTGGCAATTTCCTCCTCAGAGGCAGAGGCTGAATACCAACAGGCTAAGGCTGCAAGCGAGGAGGAACACCCCAGGAGCCCTGAGGCCTGGGAATGCTCAGACCATATTTATGGGTTAAAATGAGAAATTCTACTTTGGGTCCAGATTTGTTTTCCTGATGTTGGCATTATGGTAAAATAATATTTTTATAAAGACACAAATCTCCGCTCTATGCAGTGGCATTTGAGGGCTGGGGTGCTACTGTCTGAGATTACATACAGTCACAAATGCATATAGGATTTCCCCTTTGCCCTCCAGGTTTGGAAACTTACCCCATATTGTTCGTGACTATCTTCACTGAAGTGGGAAGTCCTCCTATGCTGGAGACCATTTTCACCTTGAAGTTCCCTTTCTCTCTTCTTGACATTCAGTTCAAAGAGCTGTCCAGCAGGGCCATTCATGCCAGCAGGACCAAGTGTCCCTCATATTTGTCCTGCTTGTCCTTGGCTTCCTGTCTCTGCCTCTGTGCTCCTGGAAGTACCCCCCGCTTCCCACCTTCCTGTCTGGGTAGAGTATATCATTTTGCTCTCAAGCTACTGGCATTCGTAGAATTTGCCCACTTCTGGTCCTGCCCATCTCTCCACTGTGTGTTCTTTACTTTAATCATAGTCATGAACATGCATTCTAAACCCCTCCTTTGTTTGAATTTAATGCTCAGGTTAGATTAGAAAGCCTGGAAAGCTGTGTCATTTCCCTACTTAGTATCTTCTTTCATATAAATCCAATATTTATTAATAATATTCTTCTTCATGCATTCCCATTGGTTGGTTTTGTAATGGTCAGTTATTGACTCTTTGAGACCTAGGTGTCTGAGACCATACTTTGCTGTGGGACTCCAGGATCATCAGAAGTGTCGCTTGTGCTATCTCTTCACCTTATCTCAAAAGCAAGACAGCGTTTGCTTCAATTTCCAGGGAGAGATAACCTGCCATTGAACATTCGGTGGGATTCAGTAGACTTTTAGTAAGCACTGAAAGTGGGAGAAGAGCTGCACTGCAGGATGTAGCATCTTACCACTTTCTTCTGCAGTGATCCCACAGTCCTCATGCAGTCACCTTAAGTGACTTTAATACTAAAGTGCTAACGTATTTCTCCTGAACAAACATCAAGTTTCTCCAAGAATCATTACATAAAATTCTCATTATTCTTATTTTCCCAGCCTCACTGCCCAGAAGGGTTGTGTTTGTCCTTTCTGGATCGAGTTATAAAAAGTGTTCATCAGAGAATGCAGCCACCAAGGGAACCGGGGTTAAAGACATACTAGATATTTTACAGCTTGCCAGTAAGTGTACTGTCAGGCTGAGCCTGCGGCCCCAGCGTTAGCACCAAGGGATACCAAAAGTAAGGTCTGAGCCCCTGGTAAACATTGCCAGAAGTGCCCCTCACAGTCTGGGCATGAAAATGTAAACAGATCTGCCAGACAGAGAGCTTGGCAGCTCCAAAGCCCCCAGTCCCCACCAGGAGCTGCTCCACGTGGGTGTCTGTGCATCTCTGGCTGGGGCTGCGCCTTAGTCCAGCTTCCAGCAGCATTTACTCAGTTTGCTTCCGAGCCATGCCTTCCTCCTGCCTATGAAAATGGTAGGTTTTTAATAACATAATTTCAGAACTGCAGAGATTGCATGTCAAGGAGAAACAGACTTGGCACTTCGGTTGCTGCTATTGACGTTCTACTGCCAGTCTCCTCTTTCTCTGAAGGAGCCCTGCTCTGAATCCTGCTCCCAGGCTCCCCTCTCTTGTGTGGCCTTTTGTACTGCTCCTTTGGTCTTTCTGCTCCTCAGATGTGCGCACATTTTAAATAACACTCCTGCTTGATTTTGTTCCTCATTTCCCCAGCTTCTGTGCTTGGGGACTCTCCAGCTCCCTTCCTTTTTTCTTGCTAATGTTCCCTTCTCCACCCCTTGTTGACATGCCAATTTGTTCAATTCTAGCCTCCCCCCATCCTCCCTTAACTCTTTTCCATTCCTCACACTTCCCCTCACTGACGCACATTCCCTCATTGTGTGTGTGTTTGTGTGTAGATGAGTGTGTGAGTGCAAACACAAGAGAGACACAGAGAGATAGAAGAAGGGGGAAAGAGGTAAGAAAGAGAGACAGGGAGAGAGGGATGAAAAGAGGAAGGAAGAGGAGAGAGGAGAGAAAGAGAGGGAGAGAGGAAGAGGGGGAGAGAGCTTGGAGCCTAGAAAAAATAATGTTTGGTCCCTATACTCCTTGCTAGGTGGATAGAAGTGTACCTGTTTTCTGATGTCTGTTATGTTGTGATCTGCTACAGCCATTTTAAAAACTTGATTATATTAGTTTGTTCTTCATTACTCTAATTAAATACCCAAGGCAAATTTTATAAAAAAAAGAGATTTATTTTGTTTCACATTTCTATTTAAATGACAAGAAACAGCGTGTGGTGATGGTCTTCTTGCTGGCAGAGTCCAGAGATGGCATAGGGGCACTACAATGGCAAGAGACAGGGAATACATGTGTGTGTGTGTGCACGTGCACACGTGTGTGTGTTCCAGCCTCTCTACCTCTTCTTATAAAGCCATTAGTATTCAATACAAGTGCACCACCCTAGGGACTATATCTAATCTTAATCACTTTCCAAAAGCCCCAGTTTTACATATCATGTCATAGTTGGATCGAATTTCCATCCTCTTAATACATCATAATGAGTATTATATTTCAATACATGAACCCTTGAGGAACATATTAAATGATATAAACCACAGCAGACCTATGTTCGCATTTACTGGTAAATACTTCAAGCAAGATTAGTTAATTTAACTTTATTGGAGAATAATTTTGCACATTGTATAAGAACTTTATGCATTCACATCTTTTGATTTAGTAGTTTTATGCTTAAGACTTTATTTTAAAAAATTGCATATGAATGTTTCATTTCCCACAAATGTTCATTCCAGTGCTAAAAGAACAGAAATAAAAAACATCCCAAAAGTCCAACTATTGGAAACATATTACAAAAATTTTGGTTCAATCAAGGGTTGGAATATTATGGAATAACAAAATAATGTTTATAGAACATTTTTAATGGTTTGGGAGAAATACAGGAATATAAATGAGAAAAAGCAGATGACAAGAAAGAGTTTATGTTAGAATTGTCCTTTTAAATGACCAAGAAAAGGTAGAAAATCCAATAAGCACTGTTAGGACAATTTTTATTTTCCACACACATGTTTGATTTTATACTACATAATGTATAAAAATAGATAAAAATGGACAAAGGAACTATATCATAGCTGCTTAAAACATTTGAAGGATATGTTAGTTAGCTTTCCCCATGCTGGAACACAATACCTGACACCCACAACTTCAAGGAGGAGAGGTTTGGGCTTTCAGTTTCAGGGGATTCAGTCTATGGTAAGTAGCCTTCAAGGCAGAAAGATCATGGCGGATTGGCATGGCAGAGCAAAGCTGTTTAGTTCATGGTGGTTGGGAAGCAGAGCAGGAGAACAGCACCAGAGAGGAAGGGCTAAGGAATCAGGTATAGAGTTCCAGTTCACACCTCCATGACCCACCCAGACACACCCACAAGTGTGCTTTACTGATTCTCTGTATGACTTTTAAGTCAGTCCAGTCAACAATCTATCTTCACCAGCACAAAAGAATATAGCCACTCTGCTACCCACAAAGGATTGGTTTCAGGATCTGTGTCCTCATACCAAAATCTATAGATACTCAAGTCCCATAAATAAAATGGCATAGCATTTATATATAACCTCTGTACATCATCTTATACAATTTAGGTCATTTCTAGATTATTTATAATACCTAATACATTGTAGTACAAATACCACATAAACAGTCATATTATATTGTTTCATGAATGACAAGAAAAAGTCTACACATTCAGTACAGATGTGGAGTATAGGCCATGATAGGCCTAACTACTTCATACAAAAATGAGATGTAAGGTGAGTGATGCTCAGAACAATGCATCAGTGACATGGAAGGTCAGTGACATGATGGGAGATTACAGCAGGGCATGTCCTTATGTCACTGCATCACATTGATTCAACATAGTGCTCGGGCACAGAAAATTCAAGTTTTGTTTTTGGAACTTTTTAGAACTTTTCCTAAGTATTTTTGATCCATAACTGGTTGAATCCATGTACAGAACTTGTGGATGTGGAGCACTGGCTGTAGAGGTGATATTTTTGTAACTGTTCTGTAGAAAAATTCTACCTAAATAAGACACACAAGAGCCAAAAACATAGAGGAAAAGCTCACAAGTTTGACTGCATCAAAAATTTAAAATTCTCTTTATGAGAGAAGCATTCTCTTAACAAATATTTACTGAGCATCCATTACAATGTCACAGATTGTTTTAGATCATGGGATATATCAGATAATACCTCTGCTCTCTTAAAGCTAATATCTAGAGAGAAGAGTTAGAAAATAAAAAAGTAATTATATAAATACATAATTGTAGGGTATAAGTATAGAGTAGAGGTGAGGGGAAATTTCCCCTCTTTCCTCCAAAGCTTCCCTGGAATAAACTGACATAGCTTAATTGGAAAAAAGATATTAAATTTATTATGTACACAGAGATAAACACATCATGCTATTATCCACCAGCCCAACATATCCTGAAACCCATGGACACATTTTCCTGTCAGGGAGGGGGAGAATAGGGAATGTGGACAATATTTAGGGGAATGATAGAAAGTCTATAGGGAAATTCAGTGTATACCTGGAGAACAGATAATGGCCTGGGACAAAGTCTGTCTAGCTGTTGAACAGACAATGGTTTGTAATACATCAGGTTGAAAAAGATAGCATTCATTTGGAAACAAAAGAGACCTAGACTAACAATTATAATTCTGGGCAGCAAAGGGAAGTCAGGGGGCATCACAATCCCTGACTTGAAATGATACTAAAAAGGTACTGTGATAAAATCAGCAGGGTAATGGCAAAACAAAACAAAACAAAAAAACAGACCTGAAGATCAGTGGAACAGATTAGAAGATGCAGGCACAAATCCAAACACACCTTATCTTTGACAAAGAGGACAAACATGTTCACTGGAAGAAAGAGCCTCTTTAATAAATGGTGCTGGGAAAACTGGCTTTCTACATGACAAAGACTAAAACTAGAACTATATCTATCACCATATACTAAATAAAAGTCAAAATGGATCAAATATCTAAATTTTAAAGTGGAAACCCTAAATGTACTGGAAGAGAAAATAGGTGGACATCTTGAAAACACAGGGGTAGGCAGGAGTTCTTGAACAAAACCCAGACCTCATGGGAAATACTTCAAAGAATCAACAACTGGGATATCATCTTACTAAAAAGCTTTTGCACATCAAAAGAAATCATCAACAGAGTGAAAAAACAACCCACAGAGTGAGAAAAAAATTTAACCAGTTGTCCCTCAAAGGACTTCTATCTAGAACACACAAAGAATTGAAAAAAGTCAGACCTCCCAAATTCAAAGACCCAATCCAAAAATAGGCATCTGAGATGAATATGCACGTCTCAAATGAAGAAATACAAATGGCAAGTAAATGCATGAAAAAGTGTTCAACATCATTGGTTATTTGAGAGATGCAAATTAAAACAACACTGAGATGCCATCTCACCCTAGCAAGAATGGCTATCATGAAGAAATCGACCAATAACAAATGCTGGAGAGGCTGCCGAGAAAAAGGAACCCTTCTCCACAGTCAGTGGAGACTGGTGGTTGCAGACTGGTGCAACCACTGTGGAAATCAGTAGGCAGATTCCTCAAAAAATTAGGATTAGAGGTCCTTTTTCACCCAGCTATTTCCTTTTTCCCTGGGTATCTTTCCAGAAGAATTAAAAACATTGTACCACAATAATATGTATGCATCTACATTATAGCAGTTCAACTTGTAATAGCTAAATCTTGGAAACAACCCAAATGCCCATCAGCAGAGGAATGGATAAAAAGATGTGGTCTTTTTACACAATGGAGTACTATTCAACCATAAAGAACAATAAATTTGAGACTGTTATAGGTAAATGGATGCAACTAGAGACCATACTCATAAGTGAAATAAATGTAAGCATCATATTATGTAAGCATCATATTATTTCCTTGGTGTGAAGAACTGAAAGAGTAAATATGATCCAAAATGCACAACAGATATTGTGAAATGGGAAAAAGTTATTCAAAAGGAAAAAGGAACTAGGATGGAGAGAGGGGGAAAGGAAAGAAGAGAAAAGGAAAGAAAATAAAATACAAGCTAGTTATACTACTGGTTTCTCTTAATTCATTGAAGAGAGGTTTCTGCTAATATCATTTAGAGAATTTTTAAAGCCCATATCTTATAATCTGATTAACTACTTTAAAGATAACAATACTCCATGTATTAACTATTATTATTCTCCTATGAAATTTTATTTTACTTTTTTCCATGTAATAAAAAAAAAATGGCAAAGGATTGCAAATGAGGGAGAAGGTTGCTATTTGAAAGAGTCATCAGGAATGTCCTCTTTGAGAGAGTGACATCTGAGGACAGACTTGATACAGTGAGAGAAGAAAACATATTGCTATCTTGAGGAAGAAAATTCCAGCAGGAGGGAATAATGAGAACAGCGGTCCTGAGATGAGTGTTGTCTATTTGAGTTCAGCAAAGAAGCCAGTATAGCTTGAACAGAATAAGCATGAAAGAGAGTAGTAGAAGATAGGACTGGAGAGGTTTTAAGCGGGCGAGTAACCCAGGTCCTTTGTAAGAACTTGGGATTTTACTCAGAGTAAGGTGGGGACATGTTAAAGGGAGAAACACAACCTAATTTAGATACAATGAGAATCACAGGCTGTAAAACTAATCTGTTGGGAGCAAGGGTAGTAATGTCATCAGACAAGGACAGAAAAGTTTCCACAAAGATTGGGCACCTCATCTCATCTCATCTCTTCCATAAAATAAGTTTACAGATGTTTATCACAAAAAATTTTCAGGATCCATCAGCTGGAGGCAGAGATATAGTTATTTAGCAGGAAGCAATGGTTTATACTCTCAGAAGAGAATGCAGGTGATGGGAGAGTGAGACTCATTATGGTCTGCAGCTGGTTACATTTATTTGGTCTTGGTAGTGTCATTAAGATGAGTGAGCTAGGCTATGTATTTCTGTGTGTGATGTGACTCATTTTCTGGGCTACATGAGAAAGTAAACCACTCGCATGTATTTGAAGTTGAGATGTGCTGTCCACTTAGTAGTGATGCATCCTTGAGGATGGAGGATGTAGAGAAAGAGCAATTTAGAAGTGAAAAGCAGGGCCCAGGGGCCAATTTAAAGGCTTATTGTGTCTTCAATCCTTTAAGAATATTTTGGGGGTGGGTAGTGAGTTTCCTGGAAAGGAGAAAGGCATTGTAAATTTGAGTAATTTTTAGGTCCTGAAGCTGCAGTTTTTCTTAAAAGTTCAATTTTAAAATTATGATTTTCTTTATCCTTTCTAGCTATCTTTACTTATTCTATCCTACCTCAGTAATTAGTCAGTTAGGTGATTGGAAATACTCTAGATTAGAGATGATGGTGACTAACCCCAGGTTGATTATGGTGTACATGTTTTAGTTATTCTAATTCCTTTGCTCTTCCATATAAATTACCTAATTAGGTTATCCTTATCTGCAAAAAGTCTTGCTGATTTGATATTCAAAAATCAATGTTGTAACACCCTTTCATTTAAAAACTCAACAAAATCAAAATTAATAAGAACTTCGATCTAATAAAGGGTATTGATGACAAACTAACCACTAATATACACAATGATAAAAGACTGAGTGCTTTTCATCTATGATCAGAAATGAGACATATCAAGAGGGATATCTACTCTCTCCACCTCTATTCTACTTTGTACCAAAAGACTTATTCAGAACAATTAGGTAAGAAAATAAAATAAATGGCATCCAGTTGAAGAAAGAAGAAGCAAAATGATCTGTATTCTCAAATTTCATAATCTTGTATATAAAAACATTCTAAGGAATACAAACAGAGACACACAGATAGGTTATTAGAATTAATGAAAAATTTCAGCAAGGTTATGGGATACACCAACTGTACATACATCTTGGTAAAATATAATAACAAAAATGGAATAAAAATAAATTTAAGAACAGAAATGCAAGCTTTGTAGAATGGAAACTATGAAATACTTTTGAGAGAAATTAAGAGTTCTAAACAAATGAAAATACATTCATGTTCATGAGTGAAAAGACAATAGTGATAAAATTATAATACTTCCAAAATTTTACAGATTCAATACCATGGCCATCAAAACCTTACACAAACAGAAATTGATAATAAGATCCTAAAATTCTTGTGGACATGAAAAGAACTGGGAACAAATAAAATAACTAAAATAATTTTGAAAAAAACTAGTCCTACCTAATATGAATTGAAAAGCTATGGTCAAAACACACAAACATATGTAGTTCAGTGGAGCACACTAGAGAAACTGAACTTCCTATGCAGCGAATTAGGGAAGAAGCAATTTAGGAGCAAAAGGATCATTGTTTCATCAGTGATGTACAGACATTTAGATACCCCTTCAAGAAACAAAGCAAAACAGAATAAACCGCTGAGATCTGTACTTTATGTTGCAAAAATCAATCAAAAGGGATCACATATGTAAAATGCAAACATAACACTTAGTAACTTTGGTTATGAAAAGGTTTCACAGCAAGAAGATAGGCATTAAGAGCCACACAACTATTAAAATATTGAGTATTATCAAAATTGAGAACTTCTGCTCTGAAGTAAACTATTAAGAATTAAGAAAAGACAGACAAACCACAGTTTGGGAGAAAATATTTGCAAACCATATATCTGATACAGGCCCTGCAACCAGAATACATTTAAAAAAAATCTTTTGAAACTCAATTGTAAGAATACAAATATGCTTCTTCCTTTCTCCATTGTTTCTGTGATGGCAGTGATGGTGAGAGGAGTGTAAGTTCACACTCTGCCCTTCCTCCACTGCCACAGGACAGTGGTTCCAGCAGGAAGAGACACTGAGGAACAGACACCTCCTAAGAAAGGCTCAAAATCAGTGATAAGGCTACCTAACACTAGAAATCTAAAAGCATCAATTCAGAAAATAAAAAATGACATGATGAAGAAGCAAAATGCAATCCCAAACACCCAGCCCCACTGAGAACAAGTCCAGAACACAAAAAGATACAGGAAATCAGAAGCCAATAAATGGAACTCTCTGAAATGAGAGCATCAGAAGTGAAAAAAAAAATGGAAGTGGCCACAGAAAAAATAATCTCTCAGGTGCAAAAAGAAATAATTTTCAAAATAAAAGCCATCAAAGCAGACACAGATAAACAAATACAGTAGCTCAAGAAAATGATGGAAACCATGAATGCCAAACATAGACAAGAAATGGAATCAATGAAACAGATATAAACAGAAGTGCAGGAGATTAAAAACTCCATTGAAAATATGCATAGCAGATTGAATGAAGGTCAGGACAGAATATCAGATCTAGAAGACAGGAAAGTGACTAGCTACCAGGAAAAGAAAGATACCTTAAAAGTTGCAAAAGACTACAAAAAATCAATCCAACAGCTACAGGATGAAGCAAAGAGGAACAATATAAGATTGACTGGAATCAGTAAGAAAGTTGGAGACAGTGGAAAATCCACTAAAAACCTCTTCACAGAAATAATAGCAGAAAACCTCCCAAACATGGACAAAGAATTTGACATACAAGTAAATGAAGCATATAGAACTCCAAACAGCCATAACCAAAATAAATTTACACCAAGGCATATAATTATCAAGATTCCAGAAATTCAGCATAAGAACAAAATATTTAAAAGCAGCTAGGGAAAAGAAGCATATCATCTATAAAGGAAAGTCTATCAAAATTGCAGCACACTTCAACACAAACCCTCAAATCAAGAAGAGCTTTGAATGAAGTATTTCAAGCTCTAAGGGAAAGCAATTTTCAACCCAGACTGATGTACCCCACAAGATTATCTTTAAAAATTGAGGGAGAAATAAGATACTTTGATTACAAAGAACAACTGAAGAAATTTATAACCACAAAACCATCTCTACAGAACACTCTGAAATACATATTAGAAAGACATAACAAAGACCACAAACACATGAACACCAACAGAAGGAAGCCATGAGGCAGAGGAGAAATTAAGTAATTAAGCAGAGGAGAAAAACAGGGAACAAATGATAAGAAAACAACATGAAAAAGAAAAGTAAATACATATCACTTATAACCATCAATATAAATGGTCTCAGCTCACCAATCAAAAGAAACAGACTGGAAGAATGGATCAAGAAACAAGATCCAACAATATGCTGCATTGAAGAAACACATTTAACTAAAAAGAAATTCATAGATTAAATGTTCAGGATGGAAAACAATACTTCATGCCACAGAAACCCAGAAAAAAGAGAAGGGGTAGCTATTCTGTTTTCAGACAATGCAAATTTTAAGCCAAAACTGATCAAAAGAAGTTCACTACATATTCATTAAGGGAAAACTCCAAGAAGTAATAATCATAAATATTTATGCATCAACCTGGGGTCACTCAACTAGAAAGTTTAAAAAAGCCAAAAATGTAAATTGTCTAAAAAAGAACTACAAGAAAAAAAAAAAAAAAAAAACAGGCCTAAATAGAGAACGTATAGTCTAATAAGATGGAAAACAGAAGACATGGACAGATTCCTAGACACAATTGAACTGCCAAAACTAAATCAAGAAGATAGAAAAACTCTAAATAAACTGATTATTAGCCAATGAAATTGAAAATGTAATAAAATTTTACCAACAAATAAATGTCCAGGCCTTGACAAATTCACTGCTAAATTCTGCAAAAAATTTAAAGAAGAATTAGTGCCACTAATACTGAAACTCTTTAAAGAAATTGAAAGGGAAACAGTATTTTTTAAATCATTCCTGGAAGCAAGTATTATCCTTATTCTAAAACCAGAGAAGAATCCAACCAAGAAAGAAAACTGCAGGCCAACCTCCCAAATTAACACTGATGCAAAAAACCTTAATAAGACATTGACTGTCTTGGTTACTTTTTTCTTGTTGCTAGGACAAAATATCTGACACCCAAAATTAAGGAAGGAAAGGTTTATTTAGCTCACAGTTTGTGGAGGCTTCAGTCCATACTCAACTGGCTACAAGTCAGGGTGGCATATGGCAGAGGGCAACAGTTCACGGCAGCAGAAGACAGCAAAAGCAACAAGAGCAAAAAGGGAGGAGCAGCAGCAAGCATTCTCTTTCCCTCCCTTACATTTTAGGAAAACTACCCCCTCCAGGGTGAGTGTAGCCCTCACACCTGTAATCCCAACATTGGACCATAAAATCTATAAATGTAATACACCATGTTAATAGAAGCAAAGATAAAGATCACTTGATCATCTCAATACATGCAGAAAAAGCATTTGATAAAGTCCATCATCTATTAATGATAAAAACCCTGTGGAAAATTGGAATAGGTAGTCTTTACCTCAATCTTATAAAAGCCATCTACAACAAACCAACAGCTAACATCATATTAAATGGTCAAAGCCAAAAAATTTTCACTCTAAAATCAGGAACAAGACAAGGATGTCCATTACCACCACTCCTATTCAATATAATTCTGGAAACATTAGCCAGAGCAATTAGACAAGTGGAAAAAAATAAAAGGAATAAAGATAGAAAAGGAAGAAGTTAAATTAAATTATCATTATTTGCAGATGACATGATACTCTACATACAGAACCCCCAAAACTCCACCAAAACAACTTGCATATTTAATATCCAATTTCAGTAGTGTAGCAGGATACAAAGTCAACACTCAAGGGTCGATAGCAACACAAGCAACAAACTCACAGAGAGAGAAATTAGGAAAAGTATAACATTCATGATAGCATCTTAAAAAATGAAATACTTAGGAATCAATCTAACAAAGGATTAAAACTATCTGTATAGTGAAAATTACAGTACCCTAAAAAGGAGATTGAAGAGGATATCAGAAAATGGAAAGATATCCCTTGTTCTTGGATAGGAAGAACCAACCTAGTGAAATGCCTATGCTTCCTAAACTGTTATACAGATTTATTGTAATCCCAATCAAAATGCCATTAGCATACCTCACATATCTAGAGAAAATATTCCTAAAATTCATTTAGAACTAGAAAAGACCTATAATAGCAAAAGAAATTCTGGGCAACAAAGGCAAGGCAGAGGGCATGACAATCCCAGACCTGAAATTATACTACAAAGCTACTGTGATAAATCAGCATAGTGGGGCTGGGGATTTAGCTCAGCGGCAAAAGCGCCTGCCTGGAAAGCGCAAGGTCGTGAGTTCGGTTCCCGGTACCGGAAAAAAACCGAAAAACCAAAATAAATAAATAAATAAATAAATAAATAAATAAATAAATAAATCAGCATAGTATTGGCAAGAGAACAGGTCTGAGGATCAATGGAACTGAATAGAAGATGCAGATACAACCCCAAACAAACTCAACTACCTTATCTTTGACAAAGGATCCAAACATGTTCGCCAGAAGAAAGGCAGACTCTTTAATAAATGCTGCGGGAAAACTGGCTTTCCACAAGCTAAACACTAAAATAAACTGATGTCTATCACCATGCACTAAAGTCAAAATGGATCAAAGATTTAAATATTAAAATAAAAACACTAAATTTACTGGCAGCACAAAATAGGTAGACTCTCAAAGACATAGATGTAGGCAGAGATTTCATGAATAAAACCCAACCTGCAAGGGAATGGTACAAACAATCAACAAATGGGATTTCACCTTATTAAAAAGGCTTTGCACAACAAAAGATATGGTCAACAGAGTAAAAAGACAACCCACAGAGTGGGAAAAGTTAAAGCCAGATGTCCCTCAGACAAAAGACTTTTATCTAGAACATACAAAGAACTGAAAAAAGTCAGACCTCTCAAATTCAAAGACCCAATCCAAAAGTGGGTATCTGAGATGAATATGCACATCTCAGATGAAGAAATACAAATAACAAATAAATATATGAAAAAATGTTCAACATCATTGGTCATTCAAGAGATGCAAATTAAAACAACACTGAGATTCTCTCTCACCCCAGAAAGAATGGCTATCATCAAGAAATCAGTCAATATCAAATACTGGAGGGGTTGTGGGGAAAAAGGAACACTTTTCCACTGTTGGTGGGAATGTAGACTGGTACAGCCACTGTGGAAATTAGTGTGGAGATTTCCTAGAAAACTAGGATTAGATGTCCAAATTGATACAGACATTCCCATTCGGGTATCTTCCCAGAAGAATTAAAAACATTGCACCACAGCAGTATATGTGCACCCATGTTTATAGCAGCATAATTTGTAATAGCTAAATCTTGGAAACAACCCATATGGCTATCAACCAAGGAATGTATAAAAAAGATGTGGTTTTTGTACAATGGTATACTACTCAGCCATAAAAAAGGATAAACTTGAGATTTGTATATGTGAATGGATGCAACTTGAGATCGTACTCATAAATGAAATAAATCAACCCCATATGTGTAATGATCATATTATCTCACTAGTGTGAGAAACTGAATGAGTAAATAAGACCTGAAATGTACAAGAGATATTGTGAATTGGGAAGAAACTGTTCAAAAGAAAAAATAAACTGTTGTAGGGGAAAGGAAAAATGTAGAAAGGGAAAAAGAAAGAGATATACATGTATACACAAGCTAGTTAAGATAGTTATGTAGGTTTCTAGGCGCTGGGAGGCCCAGGGGACGGGCGGGGCGAGCAGGCCCTCGGAGCCGGCCGAGCAGGCTCCCCCAGCCCCCCGCGCCTTGCGCCC